>NC_140990.1:331167475-331207787 GCF_052327205.1 Somniosus microcephalus | reverse complement strand
CCCCCGCGATTTCCCGAGGCTCTCCCCCCCACGATTTCCCGAGGCTCTCCCCCCACGATTTCCCGAGGCTCTCCCCCCCACGATTTCCCGAGGCTCTCCGCCCCACGATTTCCCGAGGCTCTCCCCCCCCCACGATTTCCCGAGGCTCTCCGCCCCACGATTTCCCGAGGCTCTCCCCCCCCCACGATTTCCCGAGGCTCTCCCCCCCACGATTTCCCGAGGCTCTCCCCCCCCCACGATTTCCCGAGGCTCTCCCCCCCCCACGATTTCCCGAGGCTCTCCCCCCCCCACGATTTCCCGAGGCTCTCCCCCCCCACGATTTCCCGAGGCTCTCCCCCCCCACGATTTCCCGAGGCTCTCCGCCCCACGATTTCCCGAGGCTCTCCCCCCCCCACGATTTCCCGAGGCTCTCCCCCCCCCACGATTTCCCGAGGCTCTCCCCCCCACGATTTCCCGAGGCTCTCCCCCCCCGCGATTTCCCGAGGCTGTGTGCTGGCGTCACGGGGGCCGTGCGCATGCGTGCCGGCGTCAAGGCGGCTGCGCAACGGCCGTGCGCATGCGTGGTTGCCGTTTAAAAAAAAAGCCAGAGCGGGCTCTCGCGGGCGGGCGGCGCATGCGCGGGCAAGGCGGCCCGCGGGGAGTAGGCAGGGAAACCCCGCGGGCTGGCGGCCGTTAGAGCGGCTCACTTCGGGCCCCGACACCGTCAAACCTGAGAGGGGGAAGTAGAGAGAGACAGAGAGGGAAGAGGAGAAGGAGAGAGAGGGAAGAGGAGAAGGAGAGAGAGGGAAGAGGAGAAGGAGAGAGAGAGAGGGAAGAGAGATAGAGAAATTTTTGGAGCTTCAGGCCTGCCTGCAGCCGGCCTGGAGACCAGCACCGAGTCCCCCCTGCGCGAGGGTGAGGAGGGGGGGCGGTTGCTAAACACAATATAAAACTGAAATAAATTGTTAATTAATTCCCTAACACATAATTCAAATATTTACCTTAGTTCCCTAACACACAGAAAGTGTGGGGGAAAAAATCGTGAAAAATCAAGATGGCGGCCACTCACCTCGGTTCAGAAGGATAAGGCCCGCCCACACACCGGTCAGGTCACCGAAGCGTAGGATTGGTCAATGGTCGAGTCACTCGACACTCAACTGTAGGAAGACCTCGACGTCAGACGGTCGCTAATGAGAGTGGAACGCTGAACGTTTTTGGGATACCGCGGGCGGGAATTTTGTCCGGCCGAAACGTAAATAGGCCTATAACCGGTCCGGAATCGCAAGCTTTCTTTTGAGGCGACGCGCGCGTCGGTACGCTCTGTAACTTCCAAACGCATAGAGACCAGGCGGACAGACAGACAGACAGACAGAAGAGCCGCTTTATATATATAGATTTACAAAGTGTGATGTTTTTAAAAATTTATTTGAAGGTAAAGTACAGTTTTACAGCCTCAGCATTTATACGTTTTGACAGGTCTATCTGTCAAGACTTATGAATGGAGCATTCCCTGCTCCGATTGGCTGCCTGTTGCTCACGTGATGCCAGGGGACGCATCGCACTAACTACGCCCCTGGGACACGCCAGCATAGCGCGCCAGCCTCTGGGCCAGGCCTCGGAGAGGAATTCCACGCAGGCCAAGAGGTCAACTGCCGGCGTGCTAGGTAAGTGTAGGTCGGGGGCTTGCACCCGCGGGAAGCCCCCGACCCGAATTTCTGGGCCATCATAAATTCCCCTGATTCTGACTGCAAGGAACCTATGCTTGACTTCACCAATATTTTTCTCTTCACATATCTATAAAAGCTTTTACAGTCAGTTTTTATGTTACCTGCGAGCTTACTCTCATATTCTATTTTCCCTTTCTTAATTAATCCTCTCTCCACGGATGCTGCCTGGCCTGCTGAGTGTTTCCAGCATTTTTTGTTGTTATTATAAATTAGATTGTTCACATTATAACCCTATGATCTTTCTCCCAAACAGGAGGGTGCCCATGTGAAACATGATTGCAGTCATTCTTTAAAATGACCAGGGCAAATATGATATCCATGTGTTTATTAATTAAAATGAGAGGTCCCTTATACGAACTATTGCATACCCATGGTGAAAGGAGACATTCAATAAATATTTTACATCAGTGTTTACAAAGTGAGAATGTAGGTTTAGTAGAAGATGATACTGAATTTTGTTTTTCGAATATAACTGTTAAAAAAAAATTGGTTCAGAACGAATTAACAGAACTCAAAGTGGATAAGTCACTGGTCTCAATGGCAAGTACCCTGGGCTGTTGAAGGAAAACCGAGAGGAGATAGCTGAAGTTCTGACCTACATTTTTCAATCCTCCTCGGATATGCAAATAGTGCTACTGGACTGGAGACTAGTTATTAATGGCCCAGAACTTCGGCTCTCCCCGGGTGAGTCCGCACGGGGTACTCACCCGTGGGCCCAATGGAAGTGCCGGTTTCCTGCATGCACTGCGCATGCGCGGGAAACCGGCACTTCTGTTCTCCCGAAAGCAGGGGTTCAGAGTTCGAACGCGTGCACGGGAGAGGCTGCGCGTGCGCATCGAACTTACGTTTTTTTTGCAGGTTTTCCCGGGAGGGTAAGTCTGCAGAATTTACACATTTAAAAAGCAGGCGCAAGGCCTGCTTTTTACAAGGTAAGTGGTGAATTAATTAAAATTAAAACATTTTTTCCACAGGTTTATTATTTTTAAATACTTTAAAGAAAGGTAAGTTTATTTTTAGCCCCATTAGAAAATAAAATTATTTTTTTCAAAAATTTGAATTATTGTTTAAAATAGTTATTTCATGTAATTTATAGTTTATTTAAAAAATGTAATGTTTTTAAAAAATTTATTTGAAGATTTAGTGATGTTTTGGGGGCCGTAGTATTTCTAAGTTTTGACAGCTCTTCCTGTCAAACTTATGAATGGAGCATTCCCTGCTCCGATTGGCTCCCCATGGCCCACGTGATCCCAGGGGACGCATTGAACTAACTGCGCCCCTGGGATACGCAAGCACTGCGTGCCAGCAGCTGGAGGAGGCCCAGGATTGGAATCCCACGCGGGCCCACAGCACAACGGCCGGCGCGCAAGGTAAGTGCAGGTCGGGGGCTTGCACCCGCGGGAAGCCCCCGACCCGAATTTCTGGGCCAATGTATCACCTATGTTCAAGAAGGGCGAGAAGAATAAACCAGCTGGCTACGGACAGTCTCTAAGGTCAATTATGACAAACTCTTGAAATTCATAATTTGAGATCAGATTAGTGAGGATTTAGAGATGCAAGAGATAGTCAAGGACAGTCAGCATGGATTTGTTAAATGTATTTGAAAATATTAATAGAGTTTTTCGAAGATGTGACTGATTGTTAAGATAAAAAGTATTCAGTAGATATAGTTACAAGAAGCTTGAAAGGTGTCTTATAGGAAACCTGTTACAAAAATTCCAATGTATGATGTAAGAGGAAATGTAGCAGCTTAGAGAGAAAGCTGACAGAGTTAGGTCTCAACATTGAGTTCAACAATTTCAGATCATAACCACTGCCCCAATTTTTTCGGACACCAGCTGTTGCTGAGGATTCTGATATTCCCATTTCCACCTCCTCAAGATCCATCTTATGTTTCTTTATTTGTGCCATTACCATCTCCTTTCGCCTTGCACCATCGTCCCCTTTGTCATTTAATCACTCCTGCCATCCACCCTATCACAGACCTTCCCTTTTGTTCATTCCTCCCCTCCCCCCTCTCCCTGTCTCTGCACTTGCTTAAAACCTGTTAAATCTCTAGCCTTTTCCGGTTCTGACGAAAGGTCATCGGCCTGAACCGTTAACTCTGTTTCTCTCTCCACAGATGCTGCCTGACCGGCTGAGTGTTTCCAGCATTTTCTGTTTTCATTTCAGATTTCCAGCAGTATTTTGCTTTTGTAAAAGAGTTAGGACTAATAAGCGTTGCCCAGGTTGGAGAAGAGTAAGAAGTGGTGTACCCCAGTGCCGGGTCCCCTTTTGTTCCGAATTTTATATAGGTGATTTGGATTTGGGCAGAGGAAGCACAGCATGGAAATTGGCTGATGAGGGTTTGGCACACAACAAGCAGGACTGTAAAATAACTCAGGAGGATATAGATAGGTTAACAGAATGGGCAGACAGATGTCAGATGCGATTTAATGCAGAGAACATACGAATTAGGAGCAGGAGTAGGCCACTCGGCCCCTTGAACCTGCTCCGCCATTCAATAAGATCGTGGCTGATGTGATTACTCTACATTCCCGCCTACCCCTGATAACCTTTCACCCCCTTGCTTATCAAGAATCTATCTACCTCTGCCTTAAAAATATTCAAAGACTGCTTCCACCACCCTCTGAGGAAGAGAGTTCCAAAGACACACGACCCTCTGTGAGAAAAAATTTCTCCTCATCTCTGTCTTAAATGGGCGACCCATTATTTTTAAACAGTGACCCCTAGTTCTAGATTCTCCCACCGGATGAAACATCCTCTCCACATCGACACTTTCAAGACCCCTCAGGATCTTATATGTTTCAATCAAGTCACCTCTTACTCCTCTAAACTCCAGCGGATACAAGCCTAGCCTGTCTAACCTTTCCTCATAAGAAAGCTGCACATTCCAGGTATTAGTCTAGTAAACCTTCTCTGAACTTCTTGCAATGCATTTACATCCTTCCTTAAATAAGGAGACCAATACTGTACACAGTACTCCAGATGTGGTCTCACCAATGCGCTGTATAACTGAAGCATAATCTCCCTACTTTTGTATCCAATTCCCCTCACAATAAACAATAACATTCTATTAGCTTTCCTAATTACTTGCTGTACCTGCATACTAACCTTTTGCAATTCATGCACAAGGACACCCAGATCCCTCTGCATCTCAGAGCTCTGCAATCTCTCACCATTTAGATAATATGCTTCTCTTTTATTCTTCCTGCCAAAATGGACAATTTCACATTTTCCCACATTATACTCCATTTGCCAGATCTTTGCCCACTCATTTAGCCTATCTATATCCCTTTGTAGCCTCCTTATCTCCTCTTCACAATTGACTTTCCTACCTATCTTTGTGTCACCAGCAAATTTAGCAACCATACCTTCAGTCCCTTCATCCAAGTCATTTATATAAATTGTAAAAAGTTGAGGCCCCAGCACTGATCCCTGTGGCACACCACTCATTACATCTTGCCAACCAGAAAATGCCCCATTTATGCCTACTCTCTGTTTCCTGTTAGCTAGCCAATCTTCTAACCATGCCAATGAGTCCTACACCATGAGCTTTTATTTTCCGCAATAACCTTTGATGTGGCACCTTATTAAATGCATTCTGGAAATCTAAGTACAGTACATCCACCAGTTCCCCTTTATCCACAGCACATGTTACTTCCTCAAAGAACTCCAATAAATTGGTTAAACATAATTTCCCTTTCACAAAACCATGTTGACTCTGCCTGATTACCGTGAACTTTTCTAAGTGCCCTGCTATAACGTCTTTAATAATAGCTTCTAACATCTTCCCTATGACAGATGTTAAGCTAACTGGCCTGTAATTTTCTGCTTTCTGTCTCCCTTTTTCAATAAAGGAGTTACATTCGCTATTTCCCAATCTAATAGAACCTTCCCCGAATCTAGGGAATTTTGGAAAATTAAAACCAATGCATCAACTATCTCACTAGCCATTTCTTTTAAGACCCTAGGATGAAGTCCATCAGGGCCTGGGGACTTGTCAGCCCGCAGCTCCAACAATTACCTCAGTACCACTTCCCTAATGATTATAATTTTCTTGAGTTCCTCCCTCCCTTCCATTTCCTGATTTACAGCTATTTCTGGGATGTTACTTGTATCCTCTATAGTGAAGACCGATGCAAAATACCTGTTCAATTCAACTGCCATCTCCTTATTTTCCATTATTAATTCCCCAGACTCACTTTCTATAGGACCAATGCTCACTTTGTTAACTCTTTTCTTTTTTAAATATCTATAGAAACTCTTACCATCTGTTTTTATAGTTCTAGCTAGCTTTCTCTCATACTCTAATTTTTCTCTCCTTATTAACCTTTTAGTCATTCTTTGCTGTTTTTTATATTCTGTCGAATCTTCTGACCTGCCGCCCATTTTTGCGCAATTATATGCTTTTTCTTTAAGTCTGATACTATCTTTAACTTTTTTAGTTAACCACGGATGGTGGGTCCTCCCCTTGGAATTTTTCTTTCTCGTTGGAATGTATATATTCTGTGTCAGGTGGGGCATTTTGAGAGGGGAAAAAAGAAGGAACGGGTGTCTACACTCCATGGAAAGACACTGAAGGGCCCAAATACATAATTCCTTGAAAGTATGAGTGCAGCTAGATAAATCCATAAAATAAAGTAGTATTTTGGGGTTTTATAAACATTGGCATGGAGTACAAGAGATAAGAGGTTATGATTAATTTGTTCCAGGCAATGGCTAGGCCACAGTTAAGAGTACTATGTGCAATTTTGGGCAACACCTTACAGAAAGGACTTTAAAACCACCGAGAGTGCACAACGCAGGTTCTCTTGGATGATACCAGGGATGGGAAACTATAGTTACAAGGAGAGTCTTTAGATACTGGTACTATTTCCACTGGAGCAGATGAAGCTAAAAGGCTTTTGATAGGGTGAATAGGGAAAGACGATGTCCTCTGGTTAGGGAGTCAGTGACAAAGGATCATCAATTTAAAATAGCCACGAAGAGAGTGAGGAGAGAGGTTCGGAGAAACGTCTTCACGCGACGAGTTGTTAGAGCGTGGAATGCTTTGCCACAGGGATTTGTTAAGGCAAAGGCCACTTTTAAAGAAAGAGTAGATAAACATTTGACACAAGAGGAGTTATGGGGAGAGAGCAAGGCAATGGGATTAGTTTTTTAATTGCTCGAGCAAAGAGTCAGACACCTTGATGGACCAAATGTCCATCTCTGTGCTGTAAGATTCTATGGGGAAAAAATTCAGTATCGCCCGGTTTGGGGCACCATTATCGGCCGTACGCAAAGTTTAGCGGCTGGCGCTAATTATCGCCTCCGACAGCGAACTTGGATTTTTTCGCCCCTGGAGGTGATTGGAGCGCTAAATCAGGCGCTTCACACCTGTCTTAAGGCGCAAAGGCCGAGGAGTGAGGCGCTACCTCAGAGCCCGGGGAAGCAAGGAAGGGCAAATCAAAATTAACCTGCAAAGTGCTGCTCAGTACTCAAAACTCCTTCACTCAGCGTTGAATCTCTCCAGAAGTCTCTCTCTCTCTCTCTCAGAATGCGTGATGCAAAAATGTCACCGACAAAAAAAGGCAGGAAGCGGTCGCCTTTAAATAGCGCTCCCCCAGTCCCTTTCTGACTGCAAAACGCTCCCCCTGCTTTACCGCCTGTCGTTGCTAGTGGCAGGCAGTAAGGCAGGGGGCGCCACTCAATATCCGGTCCGGGGCGCTAACGGGGCGTTGCGCACTCGACTGACGTCATGATCTGCTGACGCAGGAGATCATGGCGGTAGTGTTTAGCGCCGCCGCAAAATGTCTAGTTAATTTCGCGCCCGGGCGCTAGTTGCTTTGCGCCTCAATTGGCGCCCTCTTAAGGCACTAACGGGAGGCGCAAACAACTGAATTTTCCCCCCTATGGTTCTGTGGAGAAGGAAGCACAGATGGCACGTCATGGTCCAGAAGCAGGGGGGATACTGTAGTGCACAAGCTACAAGTATCTGATTACAACAACAGAAAATGCAGGAAACACTCAGCAGGTCAGGCAGCATCGTGGAGAGAGAAACAGAGTTAACGTTTCAGGTCGATGACCCTTCGTCAGTATCTGATTAAACTTAAAAATGACTAAAGTCATGAATGAGGCAGAAATGGTTACGTGAACTATTATGCTTTCGAGCAAAGAATCTTTATGGATTTATCTAGCTGCACTCGTACTTTCAGGGAATTATGCATTTTGCCCCTGTCCTCTAACATTCAGGGGTGTGCACAATCAGTTGAAAATCTACTCTATTTGGCTATTTTGGTTAACTGAACAAACACAAGATCAGAATTTTATAAACATCTGCCTCTACTTTCTGGCAAAAAAACATACTTTCTGTTATGTTTTTAATCGTAAGTTTGCGTCAACCTTTTCCATGACTAATTCCTGTGTCCACATTTATAATGGAAACTGCCGATGTAAACTCGTCTCGCTGTAATTACACCCTCCCACCAGCAGTGAGCACCTGAGTTTTAGTTTCTCGGAAGATCAGCCTGCACTGTATAGAAATTCCGATGTTCCAACTTCTGTTCCCCAAATTGCTGTAAGTTTTGCTATTTAACTATAAATCTTGAAATCAAATCCAATATTATATAAAAATGAAAACAGATCTATGTGTTTAAAATGAGGACTGAATTATGTGAGCACACATTGCTCTTTATTTTGCCCCTGCCCTCTAGCCTCGCTTCACCTGAAGGCGACACTTTCTCTTGATGCAAGGCCATCATCGACTAGTAAAGAGAAACGTTTCTATTAACACAATGGCCCAGAAATTCGGGTCGGGGGCTTCCCGCGGGTGCAAGCCCCCGACCTGCACTTATCTTGCGCGCCGGCCGTTGAGCTGTGGGCCCGCGTAGAATTCCGAACTGGGGCCTGGTCCAGCTGCCGGCACGCAGTGCTTGCGTATCCCGGGGCGCAGTTAGTTCGATGCGTCCCCTGGGATCACGTGGGCCATGGGGAGCCAATCGGAGCAGGGAATGCTCCATTCATAAGATTGACAGGAAGAGCTGTCAAAACTTATAAATACTACGGCCCCAAAATAGCACTAAATCTTCAAATAATTTTTTTTTTAAATCACATTTTTTAAATAAACTATAAATTACATGAAATAACTTTTTAAACAATAATTTAAATTTTTGAAAAAAATAATTTTATTTTCTAACGGGGCTAAAAATAAACTTACCTTGCTTTAAAGTATTTAAAAATAATAAACCTGTGGAAATTTTTTTTAAATTTTAATTAATTCACCACTTACCTTGTAAAAAGCAAGCCTTGCGACTGCTTTTTACATGTCTAACTTCTGCAGACTTACCCTCCCGGGAAAACCTGTAAAAAAAAATGAAGTTCAATGCGCACGCGCAGCCTCTCCCGCGCACGCGTTCGACCTCTGAACCCCTTCGTTCAGGGGAACAGAAGTGCATGCAGGAAACCGGCACTTCCATTGGGCCTACGGGTGAGTACCCCGTGCGTACTCAAGATTCAAGATTCAAGATCATTTTATTGCCATATGTAACTAGTACAATGGAATGCTTACTCCCCACTCACTCCCACAATACAAGCATATAAATATAAAAGCAAAAAATAAAAACAAGTATAAATAAAAACAATAAGCAAATAAGCAGAAAGTATAGCAATAACAGTCCAAGTTACAGGATATGATGAATAGTGCAAAAAAGCCTCAATTACCACTGGAAATAATAGTAATGTAATATGATAAATATATGGTAATATAAGTATGATATATATATTTACATAAACATATAACCATAATATATGGGGCAGTGCGATAGCAGTTCAGTAGGCGCACTGCCTGTGGATAGAAACTGTTCTTAAACCTGCTGGTCCTGGTTCGGATGCTGCGGTACCGACGTCCGGACCGCAGGAGGGAGAACAGTTTGTGCCCAGGGTGATTGGGGTCCTGGATGATGGAGCGGGCCTTGTTCCGGCACCTGGTCTGGAAGATCACCTCGATGGACGGAAGTGCACACCCGATGATCTTTTCTTCCGTATTCACAACTCTCTGGATGGCTTTCTTGTTCTGTGCAGTGGTGTTACCATACCACACATTGACACCACTCATCAAGACACTCTCTATGGTGCCGCGGTAACCCGAATTTCTGGGCCTATATATATTTGAGATAAAGGGCCCAATCCTTCCAGAGCTGTAAGTACAGTGGGTGTGAATGCATGCAGAGGTTCTCCCGCTCATCTGCTATAATTTCATTGGGAGAGCTGTGGAAACATCCGTAAAATGGCACCATCGCAGTTAATGGCATTTGCCGGCACTTGTGCCGAAGGTGCAGCAGATGAGCTGGGAGAACGTCCTGCGGAAATTCACCCTAAGGAGTCCGGTATAGGGCACGAGAAAGAGTGCGATATGAAAGTTGAAGTGGAGTAGCCTGATGGCTGAAAATCTGGAACCCTGCAGTGGCCAGACAACTTCTGATTAGAAACATAGGAATGTACAGGATGCAAAAGGAATGTCACATCTGGTTGGTTCCAAAGTTCAGTAAATATTATATTCCATCTGTCTTACCTATCAGTCTCTTTCTCTGCCAAATATGCATGTTGACAGATATATGGACCATGAATATATTTACCTAGTTTTGGCACAGATTGCTTCTTCTTTGGCTTCAAATGACTAAAGTCTTGTTAGGTTTTAGTTTTCCAGAAGATAAACATGTATATCCAGTTTTTACAGATTACTGAGCACAGTTATCTAATTACCGTTCTGTTTAAGCCCCGTGTACATTTACAAACATTTGTGTCTTCAGTTTCTCTTCTGAACCTTGACGTGTCCCAAGAATTTAATTTCAGTTTGTAACTTGCTCATCTTTGCCATCTTTCAGATGAGACCGAGGCCCCGTCTGCCCGCTTAGGTGAATGTAAAAGGTCCATGGCACTATTCTAAGAGTAGGGGAATTCTCCCAATCACTTGGCCAATGTTTATCCTTCAAACATTATCACTAAGACAGATTATCAGCCATTTCCCTCATTGCTGTTTGTGAGACCTTGTTGTGCGTAAATTGGCCGCTGTGTTTCCCTACATTACAACAGTGACTACACTTCAAAAGTACTTCATTGACTGTAAATGATTTGGGAAATCCTGTGCTTGTGAAACAGGCTATAAAGATGCAATTTCATTATTTATTTTTAAATTTGCATTATGTATGATATTACTGAATTCTCTCCATGATCCTCTCAGCCTCTCCACCTCCCTCTCCTCATTTAATCTACATTACTACTGCTAGTGTAAAATTCAGGTCAACTTTTGAATATGAGCTGAGAGAAAGAAGTTGATATGTACCATTTCTTTAGCGCACTAAATTACTAATTCCGTCCATCCGTCTGATGTGTTCTACACTAGGGCAGGTCCTAACTCAAGATTCACACATGAGATCCTTGAGCCACTTACTAAGGAAGAGTAGCTGAGGTGGTTTCTCCTTGCCTACCTCGTGATTTATATCCTTGGAGTAACTTCTCCTAGGTGGAATGCAACCAAGGTTAAAGTAACCCGCCTACCCTTTATGATGACAGGGGCACACACACCCATCAGACGCAAGTCCCCCCCGCTGGACGTCATTCCAGTATTCAGAGCCTCTGGCCTCCGCTTACCGGGACTGTCTGTAGAGGAGCCTAAACACAGCAGTTCTGAATTAGATGAGAATACTACCACTGAGCCAGTGGTCACTCCCTCCAGATAGGAGAACTCCACTGGATGTCAACCCAGACACCATATCCTAGTCTCCACTCACTGGGGCTCTCTGGAGTGAAGCTTTAACCCTTCACCTTCTGACTCAGAGGCGGGAATGTTACCACTAAACCAAAGGCTCACTCCAAATGACTAAACATTAATTATCCATCTATTGAATCATTGGAAAGTCAGTCTCATGAGTGTGATCTATTTTTGACTTTTGGTGGCATTTTTTGGAACGGATTAAGTTAATTTGCTGCACATCTAGCATTTGTATCTTGGTGTTGCTTTAAAACTTTCGACATGTTCCCCGTGCACTTCATTGAATGACTCTCTATTTCTGGCACTAGGACTATTGGCAAAATGCGGCCAGAATGCGTAGGACACTGCGCCGGTTTTGCCGAGGTGAAGTTACGCTGAACCTTCCGGGCAAACGTAAAATCTCCCATGAATCAGCGCAATCAATCATAATCGTTTTGTGACTGGGACAGGGCATCCTCCAGCATCACAAAGGGGGAGGGGGACTGCCAGGCAATGAGCCATTCTTCAACTTTTTAAACTAATTGATCGGCAGCCGAGCAGGACGGACCAATTGACTGATTTAATGCTCTTGGTCTTACTTTTTAATTGGCTTTAATTGACTGCTGGTCAGGTGATTAACATTGGATTCATGTGACCATGGGTGCCTGTGCGCCCGAGAATCTGGGTGCAATGTGATGCTTATCCCCAAATGGGCACAATCGGCGGAAACTCTTTGTTAACCAAAAGTATTAAGGGATCTAATAATAATAATAATAATAATAATCAACTTTATTGTCATTGTTAGTGCACAAGTGCAGTACAACGAAATGTAGGCTTGCGGCTCGAGAGCGTACATTTAGATTAAGACATTTAAACATTCAACATACATTTGGCTTGTAATACATTAACATAAACATAACCATAATAAAGTGCATTGGCAGATGTGCAGACTTTAGAGTTTATTTGTGGAGTTCAGTAGGATGACAGCCCTGGGAAAGAAGCTGTTCCTAAATCTGGTCGTACGGGTGCGAATGCATCTGTAGCGTCTCCCAGATGGCAGGAGGGCGAACAGACTGTGGCTGGGGTGGGTAGGGTCTTTGATGATGGTCCGTGACCTCCGTAAACAGCGTTTCTGGTATATGTGCTCTATGGTCGGTAGCCGGGTGCCGGTAATGCGTTGGGCAGTTTTGACTACCCGCTGCAGGGCTTTCCGGTCATAGTAGCTACAGCTGCCATACCATACTGTGATACAGTTCGTCAGGATGCTCTCTATTGTGCAGCGGTAAAAGTTAGAGAGGATCAGGGGTGACAGGTTACATCCCTTCAGCCTCCTTAGGAAATATAGGCGCTGCTGGGCCTTCTTCACCAGAGGGGAGGTATTGGGGGACCAGGAGAGGTCTTCCGTGATGTGGACTCCGAGGCCAAAGGTGGGTATATGGAGTTAGAGCACAGACCAGCCATGATCTCATTGAATGGCGGAACAGGCTCGAGGGTCTGAATGGCCCACTCCTGTTCCTAAGTTCTTAGCTCGCCAATCCGACCTGGGAGCGCGGCCAGTTTTGTGGGTGGGGCCTGCTACAGGCGAAGGGTCTGTTGAACCAGCATAAAAGGTCGTGGCAACTCCAGCGTAAACTGGTTATGGGTGCAACTCACTTACGCGTAAATTTCCACAATCTGTTGCACTGTTCCATTTGATTAAGCTGATAATCTGGGCGGAAATCATACGGAAACTCCAGGCTCTTGTTACATTGCCAGTCAATTCAGGCACGCTACAAAATAAGGACTAGGACTGCATTGCTGTAAAAATGCCAATTTGAGGAAAAACCCTTCATCACAAACAACGATACCCAGGAAGATTGATTAACAAAAAGAAAAGCAGAACCTCGAGGCTCAATTTAACTAAAGCACGCTGAAGCGCATATAAATTGCTAACCAGTTTTTAAAAAACAGTTATATTTTCCTCAACTGCAATAGTCAACACCCCATAATATCCAGTTCTGTATAATATTCTTTGCCTGCGGGAGCACTTTGTAATCATTTATTAATACTAAGGGAAACTAAAGAAGTCATAAGTCACACATTAAAGTGGATCTCTTGGCTCATTTGACTTTTACTACTTATTCATTTGTCATCATCCCATCACGTAAACGTGAACTTCACCTCCAAAAAGAATCTACTTACACTGCAATCTTAGTTTGAATCCTAGAATGCAGTTTATGTCCAAGAATTGCACCTCGGGTTGTTTAAGTACGAGTTCAGCCACCACTGGTGATAAAACAGACTTTTTGCTGCTTAAAACATCTGTCCATTGTTGGGCCTCAGAATACCTTTGGGGAGGATTTTAACTCACAGCAGGCTTTGGGCGGGTGGTGCAGGGGTAGGGGGGCAGGGCGAGCGTCAAACATGCCCAACATCATCAGTTTGAGGCCCGGGTTATTTTAACTCCTGGGTCTCATCTAAATTTGTTTGGCGGGCTGCCCACCCGATCGTGTCAGGAATGGGCAGCCCGCCCACTTTCCAGGCCGGATTTCCAGCAGGCCTCTAGAGGCCTGTTTAAAGCATGAATGCACCTCTTAAAGGGAGGTCGCATCCACTGCTGCCAGTTTCGTCTGTGTTACTGCTGGGAAGCGCGGATTCTCACCAATGTGTCGCGAGGCTGCCCCCAGCCCCAGCTGCTCTGATTCCTGACTGGAAGTCTTAGTGGCAAGAGGCAAGGGCAAAGAGGGATGTCCTGTTTCCCAGCAGTAGGAAGAAGATTGGCAAGACCTACATAAAGCCAGCCTGGAGCGAGGTAGCCATCCAAAACAATGAAACGGAAATGGCATCCATGATAAGCTGTGAGTGCTTATTCCGGGTGAGTAAGGCAAAAAATAAAATCGGAAACAAGCAATCTCCAAGCTCAGAGATCCCTTGGCAATCCAAAAACCGCAATAGCGCTCGGATCCCTATGATCTGAGTACCTGCAACTGAGTGCCTCTTTAAATAGTGCTTCCAGTAGCCCCCTGAAACCAACCATGCAGGTTTTGGTGCTGGGCGGGACTTCCTATTTTATGAATTAAAAATGCGTCAAGGTCCGAGCGAACATCACAGGACCCCAATTTGCATATATTCATAATTGTGACCGCCTGTTTCTGGCGGGCGCTTCGGACACCTAAAAGAAAGCACGCCATTAAACCAACATGAGTGGGAATGGGGCGGTACGTACTGGAAGACAGATTTAACTGCGCGGCCTCCCCTTTCCTGCCGGGCGGGCTAAAATCGCCGCCTTAATCTCTGCACCAAATTGAAGTTGTTCATCTAGTGCATTCGTTGTCTGTCACAGACCATCTCTTTTCCTGATCTACAATCCGCTTTCTGGATTATGGAAAAGTCACTCACAAGAACCATTCTGCCCGATGCGGGCCCTTCAGGAGTGGATGCTGTCATTTACACAGCGAATGCGTTCTTCTATTGTATATCAATACATGGTTCGAAAATTGTCCTCAAATGTTGATGGGTGCTACAGGCCAATGTTAAATCAGCTATTGAAAGGATTTGCCTTCCTCTGCAGCGTATCAGAAATGTGGATATTTTTAAACATGTATTTTCAGCCTATATTCACACATTCAGGTCTTGTTTGAAAACAAATAAGCATATCAACAAAAGGAGGCTCCTGCCAGCTCCATTTAAAAATGCATTTCTTTAAAAAGGAACAGTCAGCAATTTTGTGGCCAGCCGTTCTTTTCTGTTGTCAACTACCTCCTGGCTTCTAATCCCTCCTCCCTCCAGCTCCCCTCCGACAAAATAAAATGAAGAAGTTCTGATGAAAGGTCATCGGCCTGAAACTTGAGGGGGGCGATTTTAACCCTACCCGCTCAGCAGAAACCTGGCGGGTGGGCAGTTAAAATCGCCCTGGCTCTTAGCTGTCCGCAAACTGCCATGATCGCAACATTTTACGCTATCACACAAAGTCAAAATGACCCCAATATCTACACATGTAGACTTTCACAGCAAGGATAACTGAATATAGAATCGGCAACAAAAATCTATTCTGATTTTTATTTCACCCCCCCCCACCGCCCCGCACCCCCCCCCCTGCACCCCACCCGCCCCCCCCCCCCGCCACCGGAAGTCCTGATTGTCACCTCATTTTGCAATTTTAACCTGCTCTCCTGATCAGGCAGCAAGGGCAGGCGTCCAGAACCAACAGGGTCCTTCTTTACACACGCATGACATCAGTGAGACCCGACTGTAATTTTAACTCAGGCCAGAGCGGGGAATCCACCTGGGGTTAAAATCAGGGCCGTAGCCTGTTTCTCTCTCCACAGATGCAACCTGACTTGCTGAGTATTTCCAGCATTTTCTGTTTATATATTTTAATAAAGAGGTGAGATTGTCGCTCGGCGACTGCTGGCGATTGCCATTTGTATTCCTTTCTTTGGATGGACTTCATTCCTTTTAATGTAAATAAAAGATTCTAAAATGATTCTTATTGCACACTCGGATTTGTTATTCCGAACAATCTTTTAATCCAGTTTTATTAAAGCAGCAAGATCCCACTGTCGCAGTGGAACATGCACCAAGTAGAAATATAGAAACATAGAAGATAGGAGCAGGAGTAGGCCATTCGGCCCCTCGAGCCTGCTCCGCCATTCAATGCGATCATGGCTGATCATCCAAATTCAGTACCCTGTCCCTGCTTTCTCCTCATATCCCTTGATCCCTTAGCCTTAGAATTCAGTGCACCCAGCACCAGCGCAGACACTCACACCTCGGTGGGACCTTCGGGACATAGAGTAGTGTTGTCACCTGGTGTATCACAGCTCACAAGTGAGCATCAGTAGATTGTGGAGACAGGGACAGCAGCGGAGAGTGCTAGTCGGAGGGCGCAGGACTCTGCCAGCTTGGCTCAGCTGCATGTCGACCCTCTGCCACTGGGTCCATCCATAAGATCAGCGGGGCTGGAACTCCAGGAACAGATGCAGGAGTCTCTGGCAGGTTTTGTCTCCACGGTCGATGTGAGTGTGGAGCAAATGGAGGAGTCCATAGCGAACATGAGCAGAGCCTTTGTGGAGTCATTGACGTATGAACGCATCACCATGGAAAGGATGGCAACCTCCATGGAGGAGATAAGTCGCCAGGGTATGGAAAACATGGTGAGTGTTCATGATAGAATGACATCTCTTGAGGAGTGATGGGCATCTATTGAACAGAGGAACCAGACCTTCATGGAAGTCCTTCTGAGTAGGACTGCCAGTGCAGATACAGGTCCCCATGGCCCCCTGATGTGCAGCAAGGTGCTCTCAAGCCACTTCCAAGCGCTGGCCCCTTCTGGCCTGTGCAGCTTCAGATGGGTGAGCAGCAGCCTGGCGCTCCTGTTGCTGCTGCTGTTGTTCCTGGTTCTGCTGGTGCCGCAGCTGGTGTTCGAGCTCATCTAATGCCCAGAAGGGAAGGAAATAAATGGCTCCCATGCTTCTGGTATATGCCTCCATTGAGGAAGCACTGAGTGAAAGTGGCGAGCAGGGTTTCCCAGGAGGTCACACTGGAGATGCGTGTGAGGCTCCAACCTTCTACAGGTGTGGTTAAGCCTGGTAAAAGTTGCCCCAGGCCTGAAACAACAAAGTCCTGCCACCTGCAAATGATAACTGATCAAATCTCCTCTTTAATGGTTGACCTGCAGCTGATAGTCAGCAAGCCAATGGTGCTCACGCCAGGTTTCACAGGCGTGATCCCCACCAGGCATGTTTTACGTGGGAAAAGGGTTAAAAATGCAAGGGCCTGTTAAAATGGGATTATAAAGGCCAATTATTGCTGATTAAGGGCCTTAAAGACCAGTCCCGCCTGTTGGAGGCGGGACTGATTCGGGACCATCAGGCACGCCTGGGTTAAAATGGCTCGGGGTCGGGAACCAGGCGGGGGGTCCCGACCCCCAGTTTTGGGGATTTTAACCCCCCACACGCCTCAAAGCCCACCTCATGGCTGAGTTAAAATCGACCCCTATATGTGTAGATATTGGAGACATTTTGGGCTCGATTTTAACGCAGCCGACAGGCGGGCTTTTAGGCGTGTGGGGGATTAAAATCGCAAAACCTGGGGGTCGACCCCACCCCCACCTGGTTCCCACCTCCACGCCATTTTAACCTAGGTGTGTCTGATGGACCTGAATCAGTCCCGCCTGCAACAGGCGGGACTGGTCTTTAGGGCCCTTAAACAGCAATAATTGGCCTTTATAATCCCATTTTAACAGGCACTTGCCTGTTTAACCCTTTTCCCACGTAAAACGCGCCTGCTGGGGATCACGCCTGTGAAACCTGGTGTGAACACTATTGGCTTGCTGACTATCAGCTGCAGGTCCAACATTAAAGAGGATATTTGATCAGTCGTCATTTGCAGGTGGCAGGACTTTGTTGTCTCAGGTCTGGGGCAACTTTTACCAGGCCTAACCACACCTGTGGAAGGTTGGAGCCTCACACACTTCTCCAGTGTGGCCTCCTGCGAAACCCCTCTCGCCACCCTCACTCAGCGCTTCCTCAACTAAGGCATCTACCAGAAGCTTGGGAGGCCTTTTTTCCCTTCCCCTCTTGGCATTAGAGGACCTCCAGCCCCATTCGCGAAATGACACATGCCACAACTGCAGAAGTTGCCATCAGAATTTTTATGAAAAACAAACAACTGATGGCATTTTTACAAAATACACAGCATTTCACCCAAGTGACTACCCTTGTGACTATTTGTGCTTTATTTTCCTCTTACGCGTGCTCCTACGTAGTGCTTCCCCTGTGGCTTCAGCAGATGTGGAGGCCCCTTGCTCACTTTCCTGCTGCTCCTGTCTTGACACCTTTGGCGGGTGTCCTCTGGGGTGGCGAGCCTGTGAGGGCTCGCCAGCAGTCTGCTGCTCCAGCGGCTGTGCAGGGGTTGAGACCTCTATCTCCATTGGGTGTGGACTCCGGCGGGGCTCTGACCGAGGGCTCTGCAGTGGCATGGAAGTGTGAGCGCTTGGAGAGGAGCTCCCACTTCCTTGAGGTCTGCCACCAACCTCCCGCTCATGGGTCAGGTCCCCTTCAGTGCCTGCAAGTGGCTTGAGAGCAGCTTGCTGCACATCAGGGGGGCCATGGGGACCCGTATCTACAATGGCAGTCCTACTAGAAGAACTTCCATGAAGGTCTGGTTTCTCTGTTCAATAGATGCCCATCGCTCCTCAAGAGATGTCATTCTATTCTGAACACTCACCATGTTTTCCATACCCTGGCGACTAACCTCCTCCAATGGCCGTAGCCCTCCTCTCCTCTACCGTTGCCCTCCTCTCCTCTACCATAGCCATCCTCTCCTCTACGGTAGCCAGCCTTACCATGGAGGCAGCAATCATTTGCATGGAGGTAGCCATCCTTTCCGTGTTGATGCGTTCATGCGCCACTGACTCCACAAAAACTCTGCTCATGTTCGCTATGGACTCCTCCATTCGCTCCACACTCGCAGCAACCCTGGAGACAAAACCTGCCAAAGACTCCTGCATCTGTGTATGGAGTTCCATCACCTCTGAAGTTACGGATGGACCCAGAGGCAGAGGCTCGACATGCAGCTGAGCTGAGCTGGCAGAGTCCTGCGCCCTCCGACGAGGAATCTCCACTGCTGCCCCTGTCTCCACAACCTGCTGATGCTCACTTGTGAGCTGTGATACACCAGGTAACAACTCTACTCTATGTCCCGAAGGTCCCACCGAGGTGTGAGTGTCTGCGCTGGTGCTGGGTGCGCTTATTTCTGCTGACGCTGCACCCTCAGAGGTTGCAGATTCCTCTGAGGAATCCGGCTGCTCAGGCTCTTCTTCCTGCAGAGTGGGGATGGGGGCTCTCAGATGGTCCTGTGGGAGAGTCAAGGAAAAAGTTAGAGATGTGATGCCAAGGTTACATGCACATTGCATTTTGCAGATGATCATAAGTCCATATGATGTAGCTTCAGAATCATTATCAGCGACTCATGCAATGCCAATGAGAGAGATGGAAAACTATTCTATCACCAGCTTGCGGGGATGCTCCTGTCTGTCCTTCCCCAACTTCCGCATCTCGCTCAGCCCCGACAATCTCCAGGACGCCTTCCTCCCAGGGGGTGAGCTGGGCTAATGAGGGCAGCCCTCCTCCTGTCCTGGCTCGCTCTCTCCTGTTGTGAGCTCTCTTTTCCTGCAATGAGGGAGACAAGTGGAGGTTGAGTGAGAATGAAGGAGTGAGTGCAGAGATTGCATAGCATAGATACTTAGGAGACAAAGATGGAGTGAGGTTGCAATACCAAGGGCCTTCCCTGTGTGTAGTCAGTTGTGTGAATGTGAGCAGAGGGAATGGGTAAGGGTGCATGGATGTGAGTGTCTAGTGGGATGTGCAGGAAGAGATTGCTGAAGTTGAGTGCTGGTGAGGAAAGGCAATGGGGATCAGATTGAGGGTGATGGAAACTTCATACAGTACTTACTTTCCAGTGCGAAGAAGGTCATGGAATCTTTTCCTGCACTGCAACCACGTTCTTTGTGTGAGCCCCAAGCAGTTGACTTATCATAATCATAATAATAATCATAATCAACTTTATTGTCATTGTTAGTGCACAAGTGCAGTACAACGAAATGTAGGCTTGCGGCTCCCGAGAGTGTACATTTAGATTAAGACATTTAAACATTCAACATACATTTGGCTTGTAATACATTAACATAAACATAACCATAATAAAGTGCATTGGCAGATGTGCAGGCTTTAGAGTTTATTTGTGGAGTTCAGTAGGATGACAGCCCTGGGAAAGAAGCTGTTCCTAAATCTGGTCGTACGGGTGCGAATGCATCTGTAGCGTCTCCCAGATGGCAGGAGGGCGAACAGACTGTGGCTGGGGTGGGTAGGGTCTTTGATGATGGTCCGTGACCTCCGTAAACAGCGTTTCTGGTATATGTGCTCTATGGGAGGCCTCTTCCTCCCTGAAGAAGGGAACAGGACCTCCCTGTGGGCCCTAGCACCATCCAGTAATGAAGCCTCATCAAATTTGGGGGCAGATCTGGCCCTCCCACTGGCCGTTGCTCCTGCAGGCTCTGTGCCATCTTAATGGTGAAGTTTGGGAGCCTGTAGAGGAAGCAAGGCTTGTTGTAGACCTTAAAAGCAGCAGCAATGATGACGTCATATTCTGCGACTTTCTGACTGGAAATACTCAATTGCCAAGGCTTCCCACACGCTGGAAATCAATTGGCCAATTGAGTTAAAATTGCATCAATCTCACAGACCCATTTAGAATCATGTGGGAATCACTAAATTCGGGGAACCCGCCAATTCCCCGCACCTGAGATAAAATCGACCCCTTTGACTCTGCTGAAACTCTCATCCATGCCTTTGTTACCTCTAGACTTGACTATTCCAACACACTCCTGGCTGGCCTCCCACAGTCCACCCTACGTAAACTTGTGGTCATCCAAAACTCGGCTGCCTGTGTCCTAACTCGCACCAAGTCCCGTTCACCCATCTCCACTGTGCTCGCTGACCTACATTGTCTCCCGGTTAAGCAGCGCCTCAATTTCAAAATTCTCATCCTTGTTTTCAAATCCCTTCATGACCTCACCCCTTCCTATCTCTGTAATCTCCTTCAGCCCCACAACTCCCCGCGATATCTGCGCTCCTCTAATTCTGCCCTCTTGAGCATCCCTGATTATAATCGCTCAACCTTTGGTGGCCGTGCCTTCTGTTGCCTAGACCCTAAGCTCTGGAATTCCCTCCCTAAACCTCTCCGCCTCGCTACCTCTCTTTCCTCCTTTAAGACCCTCCTTAAAACCTACCTCTTTGATCAAGCTTTTGGTCACCTGCCCTAATTTATCCTTATGTGGATCGGTGTCAAATTTTTTTGTCTTAAAATACTCCTGTGCAGCGCCTTGGGATGTTTTACTATGCTAAAGGCGCTATATAAATACAAGTAGTTGTTGTTGTTGTTTTTGTGATAGTGTAAAATGGGTGATAGCAAATAGGCAGCCCATTTTACATCTCTCCTGGTTTTTATTCTGATTTTCACCTCATTTTGCCTTGCATCATCATCACTTTTGTCATTTAACCACTCCTGCGGGACCTACAGTCTCTGTCACAGGGTGGGGCAGACGGTGGTGGAAGGGGCGGGTGGGTGGGGTGCTTGGGTTGACGTGCGCTCCTTCCGCTGTTTGCGCTTGGCTTCCGCTTGTTCCCGGCGAAGAGACTCGAGGTGTTCGGCGCCTTCCCGGATGCTTCTCCTCCAGTTTGTGCGGTCTTGGGCCAGGGATTCCCAGGTGTCGGTGGGGATGTTGCACTTTTTCAAGGAGGCTTTGAGGGTGTCCTTGAAGCGTTTCCTCTGCCCTCCTGGGGCTCTCTTGCCGTGTCGGAGCTTCAAGTAGTGCACTTGTTTTGGGAAAACAAGTAATATTAAGCAATGTTGCAGAGATACTTGATAAGAAAGAGGCAAATCAGTTTTTTCTTTTCTTAAATTCTATAATTTTGAACCTCACTATAAAATCCATTCCCCAATGCAAATGGAGCAGCCTACTTATTTGATCTATTTAAAACCATGCCCAGAACTGAAAAATACACAGGGAGCCTAGCTTATTTAATTTGCTTTTATTTGTATCATACAGGAAAATAAATGTAGATCTTTATGTTATACTCATTCATCTCCCGTGGTGTTCCACATGAGGAGTGAAGATCAAGTGGAGCCTTCAGGTGAAGTAGGGTTGGAGGGTGAAGTTAATTGGACCAGGGTGTGCAGACATAACTCAGTCCCCATTGTAAACTCACACCTTTGGTCCTTACTTTTATATTTCCATTATAAATACCTATGTCCTCATTTATAATAGAAACTGCCGATGTTCACCTGTCACACTGCAATTACACCCTCGCGCCACTGGAGGTACTGGTGGGAGGGTGGAATTACGTCATGAAAGTTGCATCAGGCGGGCCTTGGGCATCAATGGGGTACCTGAGGTGTGTTCCACCCTCCCATCCCCTGATTTACAACCGCTAGCTGTCTATTTCTCAGGTGAGAAACAGGCAGCCGACAGTTGAAAATGACCCCCATTGTCTTCAATCCTTCAGCCACGTTGTCAAATGCTATTTTAAAATGGGTTTCAAAAGCTCCATTTTCAAAATGGATATCAATCCCCTTGAAACATGTTGGATTAAACTGTTTCTCTTTATATGGTCTCACTTATGCGTGTTTGTGCGTGTGTGTGCGTGTGTGCGTGTGTGTGTGTGTGTGTGTGTGTGTGTGTGTGCGTGTGTGTGTGTGTGCGTGTGTGCATGTGTGTGTGCATACAGGAGGATATACAAGAGAACAATCAAGGGAATAAAGAGAAAAAGGAAGGAATAAAATTCAGGAAGCATCTGATGGTGATCTGGAATACGGCCACTTACGATAATCTCATAAACGTCATTAATAAATATTATGAACAGCACGAGACCCAGTATCCAATCCTAGAGGGACTCCATTGGTCACAGCTGCCCCACTAGAACTATTTTCATTTTTAATGGGCCTTGTTTCCTATTACATAGCCAATTCATTGCTTAACTTACAGCTTGCTCCTTGATCTTATAAGCTCATGATTGCTCTTTTGAAAATGCTATGTTTATTTATTTTGTTGAGTGTAAGTCTTCCTTTTTTAAGGTGCTTTCCCCTGTCTTGCATCTCCTTGCACCGTTCTCCATCTGCACCTAAGAGAGCGGCCAAGAGACTTGCTCCATGGTCGCTGCCAATATCACTTTGCAGTCAGCTGTCAGAAAGAGCGTGAAAGTGGCCCAGAGTGACTCTTCCTCTGAATTTCCATCCCTCCCTGCATTGCCTAGAATCAACTTGATGTTCCTACATTGGTACAGACTGTAAGCTCAGTGTGTGGATGATTATAGGTTTAAGCTTGTATCTTATGATGTCCTATTGTGCAAAAACTTTCCAAAATTCAATATCAATTTCTTTGCCAAGACCTTCATAACTCTGAGCTGATAGTCGATGGCATCTCCCATGGCATTAGCATCGCACATGGTCAATTGCAAAATATGGTTCGTTCAACTGTCTCTGATGTATTTGTGTTGCTAATTCACATTATCTCTCCTCTTCTGCTGATTTCTTCTCTTTTTGCTGCTTGTCTCCCCATAACTCTTCTTTTTGTTTCTCTCTCTGTCTTCTCTCTCTGTCTTTTGCTTGTTTTCTTCTTTCGATCCCATAAGAAGAATTAGGAGCAGGAGTAGGCCATACGGCCCCTCGAGCCTGCTCTGCCATTCAATAAGACCATGGCTGATCTTCGACCTCAACTCCACTTTCCTGCCCGATCTCCATATCCCTTGATTCCCCTAGAGTCCCCTCCCATAATCACATGCTCCTCCCTACCTCCTCGATACCATCATGACCCCTACCCCTTCTTATTACCCATCCCCCAGCCTAGCAACCCCTCGCTTCCATCACTGTCCCTACCTCTTCCTGGAATAACTCATTCAATTCAATTCAATTCAATTCAAATCACTTTATTGGCATGATGACAAGTTACAACTTATGTTGCCAAAGCATCGGAAAACATTCATGTTTGTTCACAAAAATACAGATCTATCCATACAGTGTATAAACAGATATATCCCTGAGTGTATAAATATATACTTTCATATAATTTATATATACTCTTTTCTTATATTTAGTGGTTGTCCCTCTGTTTATGGCAAGCTGTAACATAGTGTGCCGCTAGTGTTATGCAATTTCTCTCTTCCCCTAGTAGGTATGGGAGTTTTTGGTCGTCATTCAAATTTCTGAATTCCGGACATATTTTTGTGAATTTTGGGTAGAAATTCTCCCTTATGCCCTGATATTTTCTACAAGCTGTGAGGAAGTGCATCTCTGTCTCCACCACTCCCTGACTGCAGTGAGAGCATATCCTGTCCTCTCTTGGTAGCCGGGTCTGTCTGTGTCTGCCTTTTTCGATCGCCAGGTTATGTTCACTAAGTCTGTACATTGTCAAGGTTTTTCTCAGTTTGCTATCCTTTACCATGGTCAGGTAATCAGCCATGTTGTATTGTCTGTTTAGAGCCAAGTAGCAATTGAGTTTGCTTTGGGTTTTTGTTGTTTCTGCCCCTGTATCTACTCATCCCCGTTGCTCGACTGTCACTCATTTCATCTTGAACACTCCGTCCACTCTCCCCTATTTCCACTTACTCCCCCTCAAGGGTGGGTGCTGAGAGAGCAGAGCCCTCCCCTCCTTGCCCTCAACCAATTTTCATCCTACCCTCTCTTCCTATCTGTTTTCTCGAGGAGAATTTGTTTGCTTTCAAAATTCAGCAGGATTTTAAAAGAAATCAAATTAAAATGAGCGGAAAATCCTCCTGTCTGTATTTCTCCCATTTCTCTCTCGCTCGCTCTGTCTCATAGGTGTTAGCCTATGACACAGAGATTCTAATTTCTAACACATATCCAGTTAGTATTGACTAGGTAGCTTGAAAAGTAAATTGGTGTTTTTTTTAAATTGACGTCTCATTAAAGGATGAAAGCACACATTCTGTCTCACCTTTCCCAATTCTTTCTTTCTGACTCCAGTCTCTTTCTCACCCCCTTCTCTCCCCACACCCCCTCACCACTTAGTTTAATGCATTTTTTAAAGTTTTTAGAATTCAGAACAAAAACGACAAGGCTTTGTTTTTTTCTGTCACATGCGCTCGCACAAGCACATAGCCTATTTAAAAAAAACACTCATTATAAATTTTAACTCAATAAAGCTTCTGAAATTTGTCACCTTGTTGCTCAAAAATAATTGAAGAAAGCCACTGGAAAGAAGGTGTGAGGAAGTTTTTTTTAAATTCGTGCATGGGATGTGGGCGTCACTGGCAAGGCCAGCATTTATTGCCCATCCCTAATTGCCCCTGAGAAGGTGGTGCTGAGCCACCTTCTTGAACCGCTGCAGTCCGTGTGGTGATGGTACTCCCACAGTGCTGTTAGGGAGGGAGTTCCAGGATTTTGACCCAGTGACAATGAAGGATCGGCCGATATACTTCCAAGTCAGGATGGTGTGTGACTTGGAGGGGAACTTGGAGGTGGTGGTGTTCCCATGCACCTGCTGCCCTTGTCCTTCTAGGTGGTAGAGGTCACGGGTTTTGGAGGTGCTGCCGAAGAAGCTTTGGCGAGTTGCTGCAGTGCATCTTGTAGATGGTACATGTAATGTATATACCTTTAAGGGGGGAACTATCTTTTACAGCTCATGTATACTGCAGTGCCGGCAGTGACCACACCTGTATATAGCACTGAGTAGTACTCTGTACAGATCAGTTCAAGTGTGAGCCCCGTTGAGTAAACACCTGTTGTACCGTTCTCCTGCAGTCTGTGTCTTATTATACACACACAAAACATTGGCGACAAGGCAAGTTCGAACCTACCTGCAACTCTGCATCACCTCCCGGGGATTCATTCCTGGAGATCAGTGGATTGGAGGTCAAGGCGAGAGACTCGGGCGTTGACCACGGGCAACCGCCCAGTCATCCAGCAGAGACTCGAGAATTGCGGGGGAGGCTGTCGAGAGCCAGGCTTGGCTTTCCAGTCGAGGTGGTCCAGCGAAATGGGCTGGCAACAGGTAGTGTGCAGACCCTTCCCGGACAGCGGCGGGCTAGAGCCCGACTGAGTGGCACAGCAAAGGGCTGAGCAGCGTCGACGGGGGAGAGAGAGAGAGGGCAGAGTGCACAGGGCGCAGCAGGTGTTCAGGGGCCAAGCAGCGTCGAAGAGAGGGAGAGAGAGAGAGAGACGCGCAGAAACCCGCGAGGCATCGCCATTGCCACGAGAACCGCCGGGAGCGGTGTTGGCAGCAGCGGGGCAGGAAGGAAAGCGCGGGAGACGCTATTTTAAGCCATTGGGAGATGCCATTTTAAACCACACCCAAAATGCCGAAGAGTGGCAGTATCACCGCGTTTGACAATGAAGTCGAAGATTGGACTACATATGTCGAACGAATAGAGGTATACTGCAAGGCAAATGAGGTGTCAGATGACAAGAACGCGTCGGTATTGTTAAATTTAATGGGTGCAAAGACGTATGGTTTATTACGAAATCTAGTAACCCCAACGAAGCCAATGGAAAAGAGTTTTGAAGACATAGTAACGATACTACAGGAACATTTAAACCCCACACCGCTGCTGATAGCAGAAAGATTCAAGTTTCACAAACGGAACCAGCATAAAGATGAAAGCAATGCTGATTATTTAACAGAACTGTGCAGACTATCGAAACACTGCCAGTTTGGAGCGGGACTGGCAGATACCTTAAGGGACAAGTTTGTGTGTGGGCTTCAAAGTGAAGGAACCCAGAAACGGCTTTTATCTGAAAAGGACCTTACGCTGGAAAAGGCTTTCAGCATTGCGGTATCATATGAAGCAGCAGCACGGGGCGCTGCAGAGATACAACAGAGACCGCAAGAATATGGCACAAACGAAATGTCATATAGAACAGAGAAGTGCTATCGCTGCGGCAGAACAACACACGACCAGAATGATTGCTGGTTCAAAGACAAAGTGTGCAGACAGTGTGGAAAAGTAGAACACATAGCACGAGTCTGCAGGTTGGGAAAGAAAACCAGCAATAAGAAACCTACCAAAGAAAAGTACAAGAAGGTACATAAGATGACAGAGAATAGTTCAGATGAACAAAAGAGTGATAACGACTCCGAAAGCAGGGAACTGAGTTGTCTGAAACTACATAGAGTGATCACAACGGAGGATCACCGAACCATTTGGGTCACTCTCAAGATAGCAGGAGTCCAGGTAAAGATGGAATTGGACACAGGATCATCCCTAACAGTCATAAACCGACGGGACTACGAGCGGCTATTCTCACACATACCCTTGAGAGACACAAAAATTATTTTGAAGACGTACACGGGGCAAAAAGTCTACCCCAAAGGAAAAATAAGGGTGGCCGTTATATATAACGGTAAGGAAACACCAAAACTAGACCTGTATGTATTGCAAGATGGAGGACCACCATTACTGGGACGTGAATGGATCCGGAAAATACAACTGGATTGGCATTCCATACAGGCACTGACTGTGGCTGACAAAAAGGATGACGACGTCACACCTGGGCGACTGTCAAAGATCCTAACTGATGCGAAAGTAGTGTTCCAGCAAGGACTCGGAACACTAAAAGGCATGACAGCAACGATTAAAATAGAAGAAAACGCAAGCCCGAAATTTTTTAAGGCCAGACCGGTACCTTATGCGATCCGCCCAGCCATCGAAGCAGAGCTGGAGAGTCTGGAACGTTCAGGTGTACTGTCCAAGGTAGACTGGAGCGAATGGGCTACACCCATCGTCCCTGTGATGAAAAAGTCGTTGAGCAGCACGCCTGGGGAACCAAGGAAGGTTCGCATTTGTGGGGACTTTAAGGTAACAGTGAACCCGGTCCTTCACACCGTACAATATCCACTTCCGCGGATTGAAGATATTTTCACCTCGCTATCTGGAGGGAAACGCTTCACTAAGATTGATCTGGCCCAGGTGTATCTGCAAATGGAGGTAGAAGAAGCATCAAAAAAATACCTCACAATCAACACCCATAAAGGTCTCTACCAATACAACCGGCTGGTATTCGGGGTTGCATCAGCTCCGGCTATTTGGCAGAGGGCAATGGAACAAGTCCTGCAAGGGATCCCAGGGACCCAGTGTTATTTGGACGACATCCCGGTCACGGGCGAAAATGACAGTGATCACCTTGCCAACCTGGAGCAGGTGCTCACTAGATTGCAGGAATATGGGCTCCGAGCTAACTGCCCCAAATGCGAGTTTTTTAGAAAACAGATCTCGTATTGTGGCCACGTTATCGATAAAGAGGGGTTACATAAGCCCCAGAGAAGATTGAGGCAGTAGTCAAGGCTCCAGCACCGGAAAATGTGTCACAAGTGAGGTCGTTCCTCGGGCTGGTAAACTACTACCATAAGTTCTTGCCAAATTTGTCTACAATACTACACCCACTGAACACCCTACTGCAAATTGGGGTGCCATGGAAGTGGAGTGACGAATGTAGACGAGCTTTCCAGAAGAGCAAAACACTAATCACATCGAAAGAGGTATTGGCCCATTACAACCCGGCATTACCAATTCGGTTGGCATGTGATGCATCACCCTACGGCATTGGAGCGGTGCTGTCGCACAAATTCTCGGACGGCTCAGAGAGGCCAATAACCTTTGCGTCACGATCACTAACCTCAGCCAAGTGTAACTACGCCCAGATTGACAGGGAAGCCCCTCAGCCTAGTGTGGGGAGTGAAAAAGTTCAATCACTATCTGCACGGGCAGAAATTCACCTTGCTGACTGATCACCAGCCTCTTGTCTCCATTTTTAATCCGAAGAAGGGCGTTCCGGTGATGACTGTGCAACGACTACAAAGATGGTCACTTTTTCTAGGGGCACACCACTATGAGATTGAATATAAGGGCACGAAACAGCATGGAAATGCTGATGGGCTATCACGCCTGCCACTGCCTACTGCGGAGGAAGCACCAGCAGTGGATCCTGTCGAAATATTCCATTCGACTATAGTTGAATACCTACCGGTAACTAACGCTTGTATCGAAAAGGAAACCAGAAATGACCCGACACTGTCTCGGGTATATGATTTGACGGTGAAGGGATGGCCAGCACATGGCGACTCACTGTTGCCAGCATTCTCGACAAGGAGAGAACAGCTGTCAGTGTGCCGGGGGACCTTGATGTGTGGATCCCGAGTGGTAATTCCACCCAAGTTAAGGGATAGAGTGCTCAATGAGCTTCATGAGGGTCATCTGGGAGGGGTAAAAATGAAAAGCCTAGCCAGGGCTTATGTGTGGTGGCCGGGAATCGATAAACAAATCGAGGACCTGACCAAGAGCTGCTCAGGATGCCAGAAAGTCCAAAATGCACCACCACAGGCCCCTCTACACCCATGGGAGTGGCCCTCATCTCCATGGCAACGGGTGCATATTGATTTTACTGGTCCATTCATGGACTCAATGTTTTTAATAGCCGTGGATGCGCACTCGAAATGGCCTGAGGTCATCAAAATGTCCTCCACCACCACGGAGAAAACTATTGCAGTCCTACGGACCATTTTTGCCAGGAATGGCTTGCCAGAACAGATTTGCTCCGACAACGGACCACAGTTTGTGTCCGAAGAGTTCCGGAGGTTCTTGAAAAAGAATGGGGTAAGGCATTACACATCCGCCCCGTATCATCCAGCCACAAATGGATTGGCTGAGAGGTTCGTACAAACTATTAAGAAGGCAATAAAGGCTATGTACAATGACAACATTCCACTGCAGCACAAGGTGGACAATTTCCTGTTCGCCTACCGGAATGCGACACATGCAGTCACCAACCAGGCCCCAGCCATGATGTTCTTTAACCAAAGGTTAAGATCTCGCCTGGATTTGTTCAGACCAAACGTACGAAGAGATGTTGAGAGTAAGCAATTCCAGCACATCCATGAGAAGCCAACAAGGAGCTTCAATGTAGGGCAACCAGTCTTGGCCCGCGACTACCGAACAGAAAAATGGCAGCCAGGAACTATATGCACACGGCAGGGCCCACTAATGTACACAGTGGACGTTGGGGAGAGCATCGTGAGACGCCATGCTGACCAGATCCTAGAGTCACAGGAACAAGTCAACCCCATGCCTCGCCCATACGTACCTGGTGATGAACCCGACGTACAGGTCGCATCTACCCCAGAAACAGTAGCATCGGAAGCTGATGAACCAACCGACGACATGAGGCCAGAATCGCCTCCGCACCAAGAGCAAGACACTCGGGAAAGGCACTATCCAGAAAGGATCAGGGAGCCTCCCCAAAGACTGAATATATAAATAGACTATTTTCAGCTAATGTTGCATGTTAAAAGTGTTAATTGTAATTAGTTTGATATTTAATTGTTAAATGAGTGTTATGGTACTGTTAATCTAAAAGGGGAGGATTTGTACTCTCATGTATAGCTCATGTATGCTGCAGTACCGGTAGTGACCACACCTGTATATAGCACTGAGTAGTAATCTGTACAGATCAGTTCCAGTGTGAGCCCCCTTGAGTAAACACCTGTTGTACCGTTCTCCTGCAGTCTGTGTCTTATTATACACAGACACAACAGTACACACTGCAGCCACGGTGCACTGGTGGTGGAGGGAGTGAATGTTGAAGGTGGTGGATGGGGTGCCAATCAAGTGGGCTGCTTTGTCCTGGATGGTGTTGAGCTTCTTGAGTGTTGTTGGTGCTGCACTCATCCAGGCAAGTGGAGAGTATTCCATCACACTCCTTACTTGTGCCTTGTAGATGGTGGAAAGGCTTTTGGGAGTCAGGAGGTGAGACACTCGCCACAGAATACCCAGCCTCTGACCTGCTCTTGTTGCCACAGTATTTATGTGGCTGGTCCAATTAGGTTTCTGGTCAATGGTGACCCCCAGGATGTTGATGGTGGGGGATTCGGCGATGGTAAAACCGTTGAATGTCAAGGAGCGGTGGTTAGATTCTCGCTTGTTGGAGATAGTCATTGCCTGTCACTTGTGTGGCGTGAATGTTACCTGCCACTTATCAGCCCAAGCCTGAATGTCATCCAGGTCTTGTTGCATGCGGGCATGGACTGCTTCATTATCTGAGGAGTTGTGAATGGCGCTGAACACTGTGCAGTCATCAGCGAACATCCCCATTTCTGACCTTATGTTGGCGGGAAGGTCATTGATGAAGCAGCTGAAGATGTTTGGGCCTAGGGCACTACCCTGAGGAACTCCTGCAGCGATGCTCTGGGGCTGTGATGATTGACCTCCAACCACCACAACCATCTTCCTTTGTGCTAGGTATGACTCCAGACAATGGAGAGTTTTCCTCCCCGATCCCATTGACTTCAGTTTTACTAGGGCTTCTTGATGCCACACTTGGTCAAATGCTGCCTTGATGTCAAGGGCAGTCACTCTCACCTCACCTCTGGAATTCAGCTCCTTTGTCCATGTTTGGACCAAGGCTGTATGAGGTCGGGAGCTGAGTGGTCTTGGGCATCAGTGATTAAGGCATTGATTGGGCAGTGGTGATTAAGTGCCGCTTGATAGCACTGTCGACGACACCTTCCATCAATTTGCTGATGATTGAGAGTAGACTAATGGGGCGGTAATTGGCCAGATTGGATTTGTCCTGCTTTTTGTGGACAGGACATACCTGGGCAGTTTTCCACATTGTCGGATAGGTGCCAGTGTTGTAGCTGTACTAGAACAGCTTGGCTAGAGGCACGGCTAGTTCTGGAGCACAAGTCTTCAGCACGACAGCCGGGATGTTGTCGGGGCCCATAGCCTTTGCTGTATCCAGTGCGCTCAGCCGGTTCTTGATATCACGTGGAGTGAATCGAATTGGCTGAAGACTGGCTTCTGTGATGGTGGAGACCTCAGGAGGAGGCCGATATAGATCATCCACTCGGCACTTCTGGCTGAAGATGGTTACAAATGGTTCAGCCTTGTCTTTTGTACTCACGTGCTGGGCTCCACCATCATTAAGGATATTCATGGAGCCTCCTCCTCCCGTTAATTGTTTAATGGTCCATCACCGTTCACGACTGGATGTGGCAGGACTGCAGAGCTTTGATCTGATCCGTTGATTGTGGGATCTCTTAGCCCTGTCTATAACATGCTGCTTCCACTTTTTAGCATGCTTTTAGTTCTGTGTTGCAGCTTCCCCAGGTTGGCACCTCATTTTTAGGTTTACCTGGTGCTGTTCCTGGCATGCACTTCTACACTCCTATTGAACCAGGTTGGTCCCCTAGCTTGATGGTAATGGTAGAGTGAGGGATATGCCAGACCATGAGGTTACAGATTGTGGTGGAATACAATTCTGCTGCTGCTGATGACCCACAGCACCTCATGGATGCCCAGTTTTGAGCTGCTAGATCTGTTCTGAATCTATCCCATTTAGCATGGTGGTAGTGCCACACAACACGATGGAGGGTGTCCTCAGTGTGAAGACGGGACTTCGTCTCCACAATGACTGTGTGGTGGTCACTGCTACCAATGCTGTCATGGACAGATGCATCTGCGACAGGTAGATTGGTGAGGACGAGGTCAAGTAGGTTTTTCCCTTGTGTTGGTTCTCTCACCACCTGTCGCAGGCCCAGACTGGCAGCTATGTCCTTCAGGACTCGGCCAGTAGTGGTGCTACCGAGCCATTGAAGTCCCCCACCCAGAGTACATTCTGTGCCCTTGCTACTCTCAGTGCTTCTTCCAAGTGGTGTTCAACATGGAGGAGTACTGATTCATCAGCTGAGGGAGGGCAGTAGGTGGTAATCAGCAGGAGGTTTCCTTGCTTGACCTGAAGCCATGAGACTTCATGGGATCTGGAGTCAATGTTGAGGATTCCCAGGGCCACTCCTCTCCGACTGTATACCATTGTGCCGTCACCTCTGGTGGGTCTATCCTGCCGGTGGGACAGGACATACCCAGGGATGGCGATGAAGGAGTTTGGCACACTGGTTGAAAGGTATGATTCTGTGAGTATGTCTATGTCAGGCTTTTGCTTGACTAGTCTGTGGGACAGCTCTCCCAATTTTGGCACAAGTCCACAGATGTTTGGTGAGGAGGACTTTGCAGGGTCGACTGGGCTGGGTGTGCCGTTGCCGTGTCTGATGCCGGGTGGTCCGTCTAGTTTTATTCTTATTTTCGTGTTTCGTAGCGGTTTGTTACAACTTACTAGGCCATTTCAGAGGGCAGTTAAAAGTCAATCGCATTTCTGTGGGTCTGGAGTCACATCCAGGCCAGACTGGGTAAGGACGGCAGATTTCCTTCCCTAAAGGACATTAGTGAACCAGATGAGTTTTTACAATACCATTACTGATACTAGCTTTTTATTCCAGATTTATTTAATTAACAGAATTTAAATTCCCCAGCTGTTATGGTGGGATTTGAATTCATGTTTGCTGGATCATTAGTCCAGGTCTACTGGATTACAGCAGCATTACCACTATGCTACTATCCCTGACATAAAGTAAAATATCTCATCAATACATCTGACTGAATGGTACGAATGCATCTTTAAAAAATTAGTTACACTTCGCAGTGTCAGACTGCACAGATTCAGCTCACAGAGTCACAGCTCTGGGCAAAATATCAAATCCAAGCTTTTGGGAGAGATGGGGTGCTTCAAGTAAATTGTGAAATTTATTGTGAAATATGTAATTTTTTAAATCTTGTTTAAACGCTTATGTTGGATGTTAGAGATTTCACTTACTGAGGAAAAATCACGGTTGAAAACTTTTTTCAGAGAGCATTTTGAGCGATTTAAGGGACCCCAGTGGCCGGATTGTACAATTGCAGGGTAATATACTCGAACTACAAGATAGCATCTAATAGGTATCCCACAGAGTGACACCAGGAAAACACCGACAGGAGTTACAGATATGGCAGGCACTTAGAATGAGTTTTCAATTAAATGTGTTTCCATTGTATCAAATATATAATAATCAGGCGGCTTGGCCGACATTTGGGCTGAAGAAAGGTAAGTCTTGGGGGGGTGCAGTAGGTAAATGCCCTCTATTTTTGGGGTGCGACTGTCCCACTCCTGCTGGAAAGTAGGGCTGAAAATTCAGCTGTGAGATTCCTCCTATTACTTTTTGAGTCCAGAGAGCGAAACATCAGTTAGGAGGTAAATTAAAAAATAGGACCTCAAAGGTAGTAATCTCAGGATTGCTAACAGTGCCATGTGCCAGTCAGAGTAGAAATAGAAGGATATTTCAGATGAATACGTGGTTAGAGGAATGGTGCAAGGGGGAGGGATTCAAATTCCTGGGACATTGGAACCGGTTCTGGGGGAGGTGGGACCAGTACAAACTGGTCGGTTTGTACCTGGGCAGGACCGGGACCGATGTCCTAGGGGGAGTGTTTGCTAGTGCTGTTGGGGAGGGAGTGCAGCGAAGATTCACCAGACTGATACCTGGGATGGCAAGAATGATGTATGACGAGAGATTGGGTCGATTGGGCTTGTATTCGCTAGAGTTTAGAAGAATGAGAGGGGATCTCATTGAAACATAAAATTCTAACAGGACTAGGCAGACTAGATGCAGGAAGGATGTTCCCGATGGCGGGGAGTCCTGAAACAGGGGTCACAGTCTAAGGATAAGAGGTAAGCCATTTAGGACTGAGATGAGGAGGAATTTCTTCACCCAGAGAGGGGTGAACCTGTGGAATTCTCTACCACAGAAGACAGTTGCGGCCAATTCATTAAATATATTCAAGAAGGAGTTAGATATATTTCTTAAGGCTAAAGGGATCAAGGGATATGGGGAGAAAGCAGGGACAGGATACTGAATTTAGATGATCAGCCATGATCTCATTAAATGGCGGAACAGGCTCGAGGGGCCGAATGGCCTACTCCTGCTCCTATCTTCTATGTTTCTATGTTTCTATGAAAGAAGAATGTGGTAGCATTTGGTAGAAGCAGATGGGATAATCCAGTTATTCAGTTAGTTAACTTGATGAATTCATCCAACGACGAGAATGGATGACTAACATCTGCATTTTACTTGTAAGTTTTTGTTTAGTTATTCATTCTTGGGTTGTGGGCATCACTGGCAAGACTGACATTTATTGCCCATCCCTAGTTGCGCTGAGAAAGGGGCGGTAGGTCTTCTCCTTGAACTGCTGTTAGTTGTTTGATGCAACTGAGAGGCTCACTAGGCCACGTCACAGGACAGTTAAGAGTCAACCACCTTGGTGTTGGACTGGAGTCACATATAGACCAGACCGGGTAAGGGCAGCAGGTTTCCTTCCCTGAAGGATATTAGGGAACCAGTTGTTCTTTTACAACTGACAGCTTTTTACACTGATGCCACCTTTTTAATTGCCAGCTTTTTAAAACTGAATTCAAATTCTCAATGATTTAAACTCATGTTTATTAGATTATTAGACCATTACTCTTCTTCCTCTTATAGTCCAGTTGACGTAAGAAAACTACTAGGCACTTGGTCTAAGCTTTAAACAAAGCTTTAATCAACCGATTTACAACATGGAAGTCTAGTTGTGTCCTTCACTGGTTCCTGTTAAGAATGTCCTGCGCAAGCTGGGCCCGTGCCCGAGTATTTATACTCTCCCTGGACAGCGCCACCCGCAGGCCGCTCAGTATCATTTCATAAGTCTTTCTTCCATGAATGACTGATTCATGTCACCAGTTACATAACCACTGCACTATCGTGCCTGTCAACAGAGAGACTGCCACATTTTTGTTTTTTCGTTTTTAAGTATAGTAAGTACTATTTTGTCTTATGTCATAGATTAATAGAATATTACAATATTTGTCCCATTAAGTTTACTCAAGTATTTTTCGCCAAATGTTTTTCAACCTATTTAATCTCACTCTCCTACTTGCTCTCAATACCTTATAAAATTCTTCTCTTTCAAGATAACAATTCAATTCCCTTTTCGAAGAATTTATGGATTCTGCTTCAACAATGGTTTACATCAAACAGTTCCACATTCTAGCCACCCTCTGCGTAAAGAATGTTTTTCTAATCTCCCTTTTAATTCCCTTTGCTATTATCTTGCTTGTGCCTGTGTTATCAGCTTGCTGACCAGTGAAAACAATTTATCACTATTTATCTTATCATAACCCTTCAAAATCTTGAAGGCCTCTATCAGGTCACCCCTTAACCTTCTCGGCTCCAGTGAAAACAGCCTCAACTTCTCAAGAGTCTTGGCATCAGTGACATTTCATCCCGGGTAACATCCCAATGAATTTGTGCTGCACCTTCCATGAACTAGTGATTAATAATTGATTACTTTGAACATCTAGCTCAGCCAGTGAAAGGTCTTCCACAATTCATCATAAAGACTTAAAGGAGACACAGCGCGGCCACGGCATTAACCAATGCCTTTAAAGTCCCCCTTCAAAATGCAGAGAAGCAGCCTAAAGCAGCAGAACTAAACTGTAGAAATATTGTAAATCAAATTGTATTATTGGAGAACAAAAGACTAAATACAAGCTTCTCGTTACTGGATGTCAGCCATTGCCACCAGCTTCAGGGAACTCACACCATTGTTTGTGAAGATTTATTGATGTTTCTGTCAAAGTACTTTTACACAGTTTCACTGTTGCAAGGTCAAAACTACACTGAGAATTGTGGAAGAAAAAGCAATTTTACTGTCGTTATAATAGATTTTACCCATGTTCTGTTGCACTTGATGAATACCTAGATGTCCAAATTTAATATATTATTTTTTTCCTTATTATCTATAAGTGACAATTCTCATTACAATTTACTCCCAATATGGCTCAGTGTTACTTTACAGCTAGAGGAAGAATTTTGGTAATTGACGATTTTGTTTTATGGACATGGAACAAAAGAGGTAATTCACTCTCGCGACGCCCAACAAGTTACCAAAAAAAGTTGCTCATTAGCTTTTAAATGGCACATGAAGCAATTTTCTTTGGACAAAATCTATAAATTAAAAAATAGCTTAACATAGTGGCCAATATAGAGTGTAACAGGTTAAAAGAAACTCTACTAATACTGCCTTTAAAACTTGGTAGGGTGAACTGGCTCCTTTCTCAACTAGAAAGCTGCTTATAGCATTTTGATAACATCAGGGTCTGCACAGTTTAAATGTGTTGGATGAAGTGACTGAGTAATACTTAGACATTCACAGAATCACAGAATCACAGAAACCCCACAGTGCAGATAGAGGCCATTTCGGCCCATCGAGCCTGCACCGACACATATCCCACCCGATCCCTGTAACCCCTACACCAACACATATCCCACCCTATCCCCGTAACCCCACGTATTTAATCCCCCTAACACTAAGGGTCAATTTATCATAGCCAATCAACCTAACCCGCACATCTTTGGACTGTGGGAGGAAACCGGAGCACCCAGAGGAAACCCACGCAAACATGGGGAGAATGTGCAAACTCCACACAGACAGTCACCCGAGGCATTGAAATATTTCAATTTCTGATGCATGGCCCTTGTGGCTTTCAACAGAAAATGTTACTTGTCTGTTGGCCTCTCAGCCTGGTTAATGTAGTACCTTATATTCTAGACCTAAATGTGTGATGGATACTCTCCACTTGCCTGGATGAGTGCAGCTCCAACAGCACTCAAGAAGCTCGACACCATCCAGGACAAAGCAGTCTGCTTGATTGGCACTCCATCCACCATCTTAAACATTCACTCCCTCCACCACCAGTGCACCGTGGCTGCAGTGTGTACCATCTACAAGATGCACTGCAGCAACTCGCCAAGGCTTCTTCGGCAGCACCTCCCAAATCCGCGACCTCTTCCACCTAGAAGGACAAGGGCAGCAGACGCATGGGAACACAACCACCTCCAGGTTCCCCTCCAAGTCACACACCATCTTGACTTGGAAGTATATCGCCGTTCCTTCATCGTCGCTGGGTCAAAATCCTGGAAGTCCCTCCCTAACAGCACTGTGGGAGCACCTTCACCACACGGACTGCAGCGGTTCAAGAAGACGGCTCACCTCCACCTTCTCAAGGGCAATTCGGGATGGGCAATAAATGCTGGCCTTGCCAGCGATGCCCACATCCCAAGAACGAATTTAAAAAAAAGTCCTCATAGTTTTACTTGTCAACCCTAGAACTTATTAAAGAAATGTATACCATAGGAAAATACAAAAACATGCAAGAAAGAACAGCCGTTTACACCATTTCTTTGGGGTATCCATCAGACTCGCACCAGAGTTACGGTGTGAGAATTTCAGGGTACATGAAACAGCGGTGGGAAAGTGTGATGGGCAAATCACCCACAATAAAAATGTGACTTATAAAAGTTCTGAGCTGCATGAAAGAAAACAGCAACATGGAGCATCTGCGGAAGTATTCATAATTGAAGCTCCCGAATTGGCAGAACACTGTCAGTTTGGACAGGTTGGAGGCGATTTTCATACGCCCACCGCCCTGTATACACTGGAAAATGGGGTGGCAGGCAAACGAAAACTCGAAAGAAAAAACTAGTCTGGCCTATTGGCCGCCCGAGGCCCACCGACTCGATCTTCGAGCAGACATCACAATGGGTGGCCATGATCCTGCCTCAAAGAGCCTTATTTCGATAGAGGTCCTGTGACAATTGTAGGATCCCAACGTGATATTGGTTGACTAATGGGTGGATCGTGTGCCACGCACACCCCACCCCCATTGGTCCTTGGCGTGGAGAGGCCTGACCAGCGATCCTTAAAGGGACCACTGCAGACCTCGCCAAAAAACAGGCCAAGATAGTTTTTTTGTTTTATTTATCGTGGGGCCAGGAGTGCTTTGCTTGGCCCCACAAAAATACACTGACCCACTGCCAGTCGCTGTGCGGCCTCCCCCAGGATCACCTCTCCCATTCCTCCCCGCCCCCACTCCCCAGGCCAGACTGTTGACCGGCTCTGCATAGAAGTTGGCCAATTTTGGGGCCCTCGCTGACTGTTGAGTTGCCTCAGAGCGCCCATTTGGTGCGAACAGTTTGCTGGCTGCATGCTGATGGTGCCCGACCACCATAGAAACATAGAAAAATAGGAGCAGGAGTTGGTCATTCGGCCCTTCGAGCCTGCTCCGCCATTCAATATGATCATGGCTGATCCTCTATCTCAATACCATATTCCCGCTCTCTCCCCATACCCCTTGATGCCTTTTGTGTCTAGAAATCTATCTATCTCCTTCTTAAACATATTCAGTGACTTGGCCTCCACAGCCTTCTGTGGTAGAGAATTCCATAGGTTCACCACCCTCTGAGTGAAGAAATTTCTCCTCATCTCAGTCCTAAATGTCCTACCCCATATCCTGAGACTGTGACCTCTCGTTCTAGACCCCCAGCCAGGGGAAACATCCTCCCTGCATCCAGTCTGTCTAGCCCTGTCAGAATTTTATATGCTTCAATGAGATCCCTCTCATTCTTCTAATCTCTAGTGAATACAGGCCTAGTCGACCCAATCTCTCCTCATACGACAGTCCTGCCATCCCAGGATTCAGTCTGATGAACCTTTGCTGCACTCCCTCTATGGCAAGTATATCTTTTCTTAGGTAAGGAGACCAAAACTGCACACAGTACTCCAGGTGTGGTCTCACCAAGGCCCTGTATAACTGTAGTAAGACATCCTTGTTCCTGTACTTAAATCCTCTTGCAATGATGGCCAACATACCATTTGCCTTCCTAACAGCTTGCTGCACCTGCATGTCTGCTTTCAGTGACTGGTGTACAAAGACACCCAGGTTCCTCTGTGCAACAACATTTTCCAATTTATCACCAACATGGTATGGGCTCCCGCTGATGCGTTTGGGTGGGTGGCGCGATGGCAACGCCTTCCGCCGATCCAATTAGCGCACCAGACAAGAATTGCTTCTGTCGCATCCAAAGAAGAAATGATCAGGAGCAAACCACAGTGAGAACACTACATGAGGCTTTCAGCAATCAGTCTGCAGTTAGGCGGCAGTAATGCAGAAACATCAGAAACAAGTAGTGAAGGAGAAAATGTTATTGCTCAATGCAGATGATCTACCATGAGCACCACAAACTGCAGCACCCATGAATCCAATTGAGCACACAGTCAAGAAACGGTAGACAGCTTCAAGCACAAGAATGATCAGAATCCCAGCAAATATACTGGACCTAGACAACCACCACATAGTAGGAAAAACTGGCCAGCCATAAGTGCCAATTGCGACAAGTGAGGGAAAACAGGCCTATTCCAAATCTACGCACTGAAGTAAACGAGGCGTACATCGAAAGAAAACGATGTATGTTCTGCAAAATAATTCTGATCAAGAGGAAGCATGTCTAAATGAACCGTGCATTAGCTCTCTGTTGGAAATAGGAGCACTGGAAGTTAATGGCACTGGGTCAGTCACACTAATTAATAAATTCCTCTTTGACCACTGTTTAAATGTTAACATGTTTAAGATGTATTTTATTTGT
>NC_140990.1:331140034-331166975 GCF_052327205.1 Somniosus microcephalus | reverse complement strand
CTGCGCAGAACGAAGCTTGTGTGCTATACGGGGCGTGGTTACTGGGTGAGGGCTGCAGTAATCTGGAGGATTTAAAGCAAGGCTTAGTCCCCTCCTGGGTCAGCAACAAGCACCTCGCAGCCCTCCACCCTTTTGAGAATACATTCAGCCCGTGCCAGCTCAGACTAGCTTCAGAGGCCTACCCAGTCCCAGTGGCCTGTGGACGGTCTAATCACACCATTATGGTAAGAATGCCGGTGATGGGAAAGACAGCCAAACCCGCCCCGGTATACAGGGTGGAGAACATTGGAGTCATTCAGGGGGGTGCGCACATTCACTACACGGGGGTCCCACCTTACGTCATTCGATGGGAGCATGCAATGACGGGTACCGACCTCTCGGGGTGCCGGAGCCAGGGAGCACACGTCATCCTGTGTCCCCAGCACTTGAATGCCCATTTAAAACCACAGTGCGGGTTCAGAACTGCTGGCGTGAAGCCTAACAATTGCACCATGGAGGCAATGGCACAAGGCCATGTGCCCCCGCAGGTGGCATATATAGGAGGTGGGACATACTGTGTCACCACTGCAGCGCCCCACTACCAGCATGGACAGCACGGTTGGTGTCCAGTGAGTGACAGCAGCTTCTGTTTCAAGCCCAGGGCAGAAGTTCAAGTGGCCCAAGAGCGAATTGTCCCCATCCCTGAACCTTCCGCTGTTCACCTCACTGTGAAAGAGAATTTCACCGATTAGCAGCGATTCGTTGCACATTTTGGATATATCATTCCCCCTCTCCCTGAACACCTCACCAAGATATTAAAAGCCGTTGTTGTTTCACAGAAACACTTCTACACACTGGAGCAGAAGACTTTAGAGATAGGGGCAGACATATTGGATATAGTGACCCCACCGTGGTGGGACCTGTTCACTAGAAGTCCCTTCCTGGATTAGGATAGCCTCCCACATTCTTGTAGTGTGCCAGGTTGTCATTGTAGTGTATTTGTTGTTTGTACACTGTAAAAAGGTCAAACATTCGCAAAAGTATGAGCATAGAGGGGAATGGAGGGAGCATTATGTGCGGGTAGAAGAAGAGACACCCGTTTAGATTTATGATGCTTTGTATAAAGTTAAAGTTTTCCCTCCCTCCTCTGTATTATTTTTGATGTGTATTCATGTGTTATGGGGATTTTCGTATGTATTTCATTTTATTATTGAAGTTCATTAGATGTGATTATTATTTGATAATGTGTATGTACTAGGTGATGTAGGGGTATAAGGACCCCCTCCACACCTGGAAGTAAGTTATAAGATGTTAACTCCAAGGTATTGCCATCTATAGATGCTTAATGTACACTAGATTTTCTGAAATGGGAAATGCATGTGTCGTGGGGTCATAGATAGGTAAATACTGGGGATGGTTAGATTGTGGAAGGACAGAAAATTTTGCTCACCCAGAATTATGATACTCCAAGCAAGTTACAGTACCATCAGGGGGCAGTGTAGGATTCGCAAAATTGGATTTCATATTAATAAGGGTCAATGGGCTGAAGAGGCCATGTTTTAAAGACTGTTTTAAAAGAAGCCCAGAAAAAGGGGCATACAAAATGGCCGCTGTATCATGTGACCAGCTTATTGGGACACTTTAAAATGGTTCCTGCGCAACCTCAGACAGCTATGTGGATTGAACCCTTAGTAAGTTCTGGAAGCCGTTTTCTGAGAGAACGAAACCAGACCCATAGGCATGCATATGGATTAGATGCAGATCCACTCAAGATCGGCTTGGAGACAGGGGCCATCTAAGTGTTGACCCAGACGAAAGAGGACAATATCTATTCATGAGGACAACACCAAGGGCTCGGTAACAGGATCAGCATGAAATTAAAAACAATGAAAGCCATTTCCAACCAGAGATGGGCCTGTTACCAGCCGCTTAAAATGATTTTAAATATAATAACTGCCCCGCTGTGCTCAAAGCCCGCCAAAGTTAAAACAAAGACTCACCTGATTTTGGGCGGGAAGTGAGGCCTCGGGAAGAAAGGTATAACTGAGGAGACCTCTCAGCAGTTGAAGCACGGAGCGCATCACCCCGGACACGCAGCTTGAGGAGGAAGAAACAGCTTGGAAGAAGACGCTGGAGGAAGCTTGAATCGGCAAGCTTGAACAGTCACAAGGAGAGTCGAGATGAAAGACAGTTTACAGGTGGCAGTCGGACAGTCGTTGCAGCCCCAGCAGCCTGTCCAGCTTTTGAGCTGGGCAAAGAGGAGCTGGCTTGGGGAAAGATCGGCGGACTCTGCTCCACCGTTGGAGAAATCAGAAGGACAATTCTGACTTTATAAAGAGTCATTTCGGAACCAGCATCCCGCCCCGGGGAAGACCATCGGGAGATCATCGACCATCCCCGGGCCGTTGCTGGAACAAGAGGCCATAGACCCAGCTTGGGAGAAGAGACAAAAAAATAAAGGTCCCAAGCGAAGAAACCTTCCAGCCACCACGGCTCGGTAGAAGAGAGGAAAGGAACCTGAAGAAGCGATGGGAGCCAGACCAAGGCTCCTCTTACCAGGGTCGAGCCGACGATCCTCGACCCCGCTGACATCCAGGCCCACCGGTGTCCAGCCGCCCCCGACCCCCACCTCAGGAGAGAGGAGTGGCACAGCCCGCAGGGGCTCCACGATCCACGTGGAGGCGAAACGCCTGAAAGGACCAAACACAGACTCGTTTTCAAAACCTTGCACTTCCTAGTGGGATTGGTGAGCATGTTTCTGGCCCTTCACAATCAGATCTAGATAGGTTTAATAAGGGGGTGGATTTAAGGGTACAATTAGCATGAGTTGTTGTCCCTCGATGTTCCGTGTGTTTCCTTATTTCATGATGAGCTTTGTAGAGTATAAGATGCCTGTATTTGCTTTAGTTAAAACTGTGTCATTATGATTTGTTTGTGTGTTTTTCCCTCCCATGTACACCCTTATCTGCTTGCATTTGATTTGATAATTTTCCTTATGCAATAAAATTTCATTTTGTTTCATCGAACTTGGTCTACAAGAGTTTTCTCTGCATTGCAGTTCCTGTGCAATAGTATAGAATCTAAGGGGTGTTACATTTCCTTCCCCATGACCAGAGAGAAGCAGCGCGAGCATGCATGTGGCTTTGCCAGGTTAGCGGGCTTCCCCATGGTGCAGGGCGCCATTGACTGCACTCATGTCGCTTTACGGGCACCTCATAACAATCTGAGATCTTCCATAACCGCAAAGGCTATCACTCACTTAATGTGTAGTTGGTGTGCGACCACAGACAGCAAATCCTCACCATCAATGTCTGCTATCCTGGCAGCAGCCACGATGCCTTCATCCTGTGGAAGACCGGTGTGCCAGCTCTGTTCCAGCCACCACATCAAGCTCTTCGGATGGCTGCTGGGAGACAAGGGCTGTCCGCTCTCCACCTGGCTCATGACTCCCCTCCGCAACCCCAGCACTTGTGCCCATCACTCATACAATGAAAGACATGCTGCCACCAGGAACATCATTGAGCAGACCATCGGGGTTCCACTGCCTTGACCGCTCGGGTGGAGCCCTCCAGTACTCGGCTGAGCGGGTGTCCCATTTCATGGTCGTCTGCTGCATGCTGCACAACTTGTCCCTCATGAGGGCCCAGCCATTGCCACCAGGACAAGGATGAGGAGGAGGAGGAGCACGAACATCAGCGACGGTGTAGGCCGCCACTCAATCGGCCTTGTGGAAGGGCTGTCCGTGACTGTCTCATCAAACTTCGGTTCCGAAGAATTGGAGGCCACATCCCAGTTGCTCATCACGTCCCCAGCATTCCATTAATTTCTCATTCCATACCACACCACAAAGCTGAAATGAGACACAGCCCCAAATCTGCAGCATTCCAATAATAAATTTATCCAAATTCAGCAACCATATATATACAGCAACAATATGAAGTTACTTCCCCTCTTTACAGTGCCTTTCCCTAATCTAATGCTCCTACGTAGTGTCTCCCCAATGGCTGCAGCAGGTGTAGGAATTAGCATACACGCTAGCGGGGTTGGGGTTATTGTCTCTGGCCAGTCAGAAGCCTCTGAGCTGCTCCAGGGACCACCGTGCAGTTTCGAAGCGCTCCCCTATTCCTGGTTCTGACCGCCGGACTTATTCGGTAGCGATGTAGACAGAAAACGTGACTCGTGGTTTGGGTGCAAAACAGACCAGCATTTATTGAAACAAACAGAAAGAAACAACTTAAAATAATCGATACAGCACACCTGTGCCTGGTACAGCACTTTTGCTTAACGCAGTACACTTAGTGTCCACTAGCGCACTCTTTGCTCAGTGCAACACTCCTTTATTTAAATATACAGCACTATAAATACAGCTACTGAGTGTCCACTGAAGCACCTCTCTGCTTAGCGCAACACCCTTTTAATAGCACTTTCAATATCGAAACACCTTGCTCACTACAGCACCTTTGCTTAGTGGCTTTTACTTAAAAAAACAGCACTTTAAAATACAGCCACTTAGTGTCCACTGAAGCACCTTTCTGCTTAGTGCAACACCCTTTTAATAGCACTTTCAATATCGAAACACCTTGCTCTCTACAGCACCTTTGCTTAGTGGCTTTTACTTAAAACACAGCACTTTAAAATACAGCTACTTAGTGTCCACTGAAGCACCTTTCTGCTTAATGCGACACCCTTTTAATAGCACTTTCAATATAGAACTCTTAGCGTTCACTACAGCACTTATCTGCTAGTGCAACATTGTTACATAGATAGGGGAGGAGAAAACGGACACAACGAGGGAAAATCGACTAAAACCGCAGTTCTAACAAAATTCCCACTTAATTCCCACCCCTATACCTATTCTAAGTTGCCTTGTAATGGGCCAGAAAAATATATGCTCACCAATGAAAAACGCCTGCTCCGTGCCCTGCGATCTTTGATCTTCACTGCCCCGAAGTAAAAACACCCCAGTATTTTAAAAGTAAACTGCTGGTGTTCCACTCCTTTAGGCAGGCTCCCACGTTGTAGAGGGCATGGAGGCGAGGCCACAGAGAGCGAGAGGCTTCTGAGAATCTATCTTTTATACCCCATTTGGGGCCGAAACCTTCCCGCCCAAATCCGGATGTATCTGGGCTAAACAAAAGGGATCCAAACTGTCCCCATTGTCTGTAATGGGTTTTGAATAAAGCTGCAGTTTAAATGTGCCCTCATTGTTTGTGATGGGCTTTGAATAAAGCTGCCGTGGTTTGAAAAAAAAGCATGTCTATTTCCTTGATTGCTTGAGTAAACAGCCTTGGAGGTTAGTCATTGTCCCGTGGTCAGACTGAAACCGCAGTCTCAAGTGGTTATGCCTTTGGGTAAACATTGTAGCAGTTTCTGTAAACACGGAGGGGAACTCCCTGAACTGCCGTTGATTGGCAGTTTGACTGCTCCATTGAACCTTTTTCACAGACACAGCAGGCTGCCTTTTCAAGTCCTTTTTTTTGTCTTCTGCCACGTGGTCTGGTGGCCATTTTGATCCCTGGATTTTTAAAGGTATGTTACCTAGGTATTCTTTAATCAAAATTCAATCTTCGGAACTGTAGGAAATCTCAAAATTATTGTGAAACCCCTACACAGGGCTGGTGGAAGGCTGCTGAGAGTCGTTGCTAGAATCTACAGATGGCCTTGCAGGATGCCCTTGACCAGCTCTGGGCCTTGGAAGGCCCGGCTGTAGACTGCACCACCTCAGGCTGGGAGGCGGCAGTCTGGGCTGGCTGGATGACAGGCAGTGACAAGTGCAATGGCAGAGTGGCAGTGGTGGGATCCGGAATGCTGTCATCCTGAGAGAGGACAGCAGGTTCCTGCTCCACTGACCCACTGCCGCTTCCGTAGGGCAGCTCCTCAGCATCTCTACCGATCTGTTGGAGCACAGATTGCTGGGCTGGTACGATACCGTGAGATCCCCGGTGGACTGAGGTGGTCCCAGCGATGATGGCAGCAGTCAGCACTTGCGTGGCATCAAGCTGAGACTGCATGAGACCAGTCTGAGACTCAATGCCACCAACCATTGACTGCATTACAGCACTAAGATGGGCTGCAGTGGAAGCTGACACATCGCCCATGACACATGTCATGAGGTCTGGTTCCACACTGTCACTCTGGGATTACACCATCCTCTGCAGAGTAGAAATGATGGGCTCTGTGGTGTGCGCAGAGCTCTGTGCAATGTTGTAGGCAGACTCCTCCCATTGGAATGCTCCTTACCATTGCTGAGAGGCTCTCGGGCACCCTTGCCACTGCAGCTGTCATCTTGGTGTGCATGCCCATCGCCCGTCTTGTGAACGCCTCGCCATCGAGGTCCTCATCTGAGTCCTGTGCAGCAGAACTCACTCGCGGACTCGCCCTCCGGGGAGCTGGCTCCTGAGTTACCCTTTCCCCCAGGCCTTGCTGCAGCCCGCTCATCCCCTGTGCATCACCCTGAGCAGACCCCTCTACTAAACTTGCCTCTAAAGGTCGCGTAGTGCCAGTATCTGAGGTGGTGCCTGCGGGCGAGAGATGCAGTGACGTGGTGCTTTGCCCCTCCTCCTCTCCTACCTCACTCTCACTTGGAGGCTCAGGGACAGGCTGGTCATCTGGTTGCTGATTCTCTGAAAGCATAAAGGCACAAGACTCGCGTTAAGGTGAGGGCAGGGGGACAGGAATGGAGCAAGGAATGCAGACAGTATCAGGAGCTGTAAATTGGGAAAGGCTTGTGGTGTGAGGGGGAAGTAGGATGAGGGAAGGAGAGGGGATGAACATACCGTTGTTGCCTCCAAGGGGGTTGACGTCGCCGACGGCCACGCCGCCCATCACCTGCTGCCGAATGAGTCGCAGCACTCGCTCCTCCAGGTCTGAAAGCTGCTGGAGCTGCGCATCACCCCCACCTGTTCTGTGGGGCTCCCTCCTATTCTGAGCCATCTTGGCCTACAAGAGAAATGAATGTGCATGAGTCAGAGTTCAGCTGTGTGTTTGGAGATATGCCTGCCATAGTTGAATAGCTGTGATTGTAGGCAAGGCATGTAATGTGGATGTGAGTTTGAGTCAGTGCAGATGCTTGGTGGGTGAGTGGTGGGGGTGTGGTAGTTTTCTGCAGTGTGTAGACTGAGGTTCATATGGTGGTATGTATGATCTGTTGAAGCGTGTACTCACCTTGACCACCCGAGTGATGTTGTTGAATTTCTCCCGGCAAAATATCAGGGTGCGTACGACCACACTACTGTCCGAGACCTCTTGGACCACATCCCTCCACATTGCTCTGAAGACCTGAGGCAATGGCTTCCTTCCAGTGTTCGGGAACAGCACTGTCTTCCTTCGCTCCACTCCCGTGGCCAATGCCTCATCCATGAAATGACGAGCTCTCTCCCTGGGAGTGGGATCAGCCATCACGATCAGGGGATTGAGTTCCTTGCAGGACGCCTTCACAGCCAGCAATGCTGATATTGAGGATCTGCACAATGATGCAACCTTCCCTTTAAGAGCAGGAAGGGGCCACTGTGAAGGATCATTTTTGATTGCGTAGCACCTGAAATTCATTATCGCTCTGCTGGTAGCACCCTGCTTAGGTCATTAGCGCTTGATTTCTAGAGATCAGGCCATCTTAGACTGGGTATTATGTAATGACAAAGGAATAATTAGTACAGTAATCTTGTTGTGCGAGGGCCCTTGGGGAGGAGCGATCATAATATGATAGAATTCTTCATTAAGATGGAGATTGAAGTAATTAACTCAGAGACTAGGGTCCTGAATTAAATAAAGGAAGCCACAATGGTATGAGGTGCGAGATGGCTAGGCTGGATTGGGGAACGTTACTTAAAGGGTTGATGGTGGATAGGCAATGGCAAACATTTAAAGGTCACATAGATGAGCTACAGAATTTGTTCATCCCTTATTGGCATAAAAATCAAACAAAAAAGGTGACTCAACCGTGGCTAACAAGGGAAATTAGGGATAGCATAAGATCCCATGGGAGGACATATAAATTGGCCAGAAAAAGCAGCAAAACTGAGGGTTGGAACAGTTTAGGATTCAGCAAAGGAGGAAAAATTGATTAATTAAGAGGGGGAAAATAGAATATGAGAGTAAGCTTGCAGGGAACATAAAAACTGACTGTAAAAGCTTCTATAGATATGTGAAGAGAAAAAGATTGGTGAAGTCAAGTGTAGGTCCCTTGCAGTCAGAATCAGGGGAATTTATAATGGGGAACAAAGAAATGGCAGACCAATTAAATACATACTTTGGTTCTGCCTTCACAAAGGAGGACACAAATAACCTCCCAGAGATGTCGAGGAACATAGGGTCTAATGAGAAGGAGGAACTGAATGAAATCAGTATTTGTAGGGAAATTGTTGTGTATGTACCTTTAAGAGAATAACTGGTCTCAGACTGCAGTACCGGCAGTGACCACCCCTGTATAAAAGGCGCTAGTTAGCCTCTGTAGTTTCAGTTTCCCGATTGACTTCATTCAGTAAAGACTTGTTTTGTTCAACTCCTGCTGTCCGTGTCTCAATCATACACGGACATAATACTGGCGATGAGCAGATACGAACTTACCTACAGTCTGCACCACCTCCTGGGATCCATTCCTGCAGCGAAGTGAGCAGAGGTCGAGGCCAGAAGGAAGAAAGAAGCAGTAGAAACGGGCGTCGACCATGGGCATCCACCCCTGAGTCAGCAGAGTTGAAGATTGCTGGAGAAGCTGTCGAAAGCGGGGCCTGGTTCCTGTCGACGGTGCTTCAGCTAATCGGGCTGGTGGCATGTAGTACACTGATCCTTCCTGGGCTGCAGCGGTCGCGAACTCGAGCGGGTGGCTTGCAACGGGGCCGAGCAGCGTTGTCGGGAAGAGGAGAGAGAGAGGGTGGAGCACACAGGGCGCGGCCGGTGCTATAAAGCCGGGCTGCGTACAGACCCGAGAAGAGGGAGGCAAGAGTCCCACAGGGTTGTTCCACGAAGGGAAAATAAAAAAAAAAAAGAAATATTAAACGCGCAGGAAACCGCGAGGAGCTGCAGGTTACAACAGAAACTGTGGAAAGCAGCGCTAGCAACAGCGGGGAAGAAGGCAAAGCGTGGGAGGCGCCATCTTAATAAGCGGGGAAGAAGGCAAAGTGCAGGAGGCGCCATTTTGTTAAATCGGGGAAGAAGGCAAAGCGCGGGAGGCGCCATTTTAGATTTTCAAGATGCCGAAGACTGGCTGTATCACTGCCTTTGATAATACAATAGAGGACTGGACCACGTATGTGGAAAGAGTCGAGGTATATTGCGAGGCAAACAAAATAGCCGATGAGAAAAAGGCATCGGTATTGCTAAACTTAATGGGCGCTAGAACGTACGGCCTATTGTGGGACTTGATTACTCCAGCCAAACCGAAGGCGAAGAGTTTTAACGAAATTGTTGCTGTCCTACAGGAACACCTAAACCCTGCACCGCTGCTGATAGCAGAAAGATTTAAATTCCACAGGAGAACTCAGCATAAAGATGAGAGCAATGCTGAGTACCTTACGGAACTACGCAAGCTATCAAAGCACTGCCAGTTCAGAGCAGGACTGGCAGATACCCTACAGGACAAATTTGTCTGTGGACTCCTGAGTGAAGGAACACAGAAGAAGTTACTCTCAGAGAAACAGCTGACGCTAGATAAGGCTTTCAGCATGGCAGTAGCGTACGAAGCAGCAGCCAGGGGAGCTGCGGAAATACAACAAAAGCCACAGGAATACGGCACCCACGCAATGACATGGGGATTTGCAAAATGTTATCGCTGCGGCAGAACTAACCATGACCAGAAGGACTGCTGCTCCAAGGACAAAATATGCAGGCAATGCGGAAAGATGGGACACATTGCACGAGTTTGCAGGTCTGGGAAGAAGACCAGCGACAACAAAAAGGCTACTAAGGAACCGTACAAGAAAGTACAAAAGATGACGGACAGTAGTTCCGAAGACCAGATGAGCGATAGTGAATCCGGGAACAAGAGACTAAGCTGTCTCAAACTTCACAATGTAATCGCAAAAGAGGATCACCGAACCATTTGGGTCACCCTCACGATAGCAGGGTCCCAAGTTAAAATGGAATTGGATACAGGATCAGCGCTAACCATCATGAATCGACGAGACTACGAGCGGCTATTCTCACACATACCCTTGAGAGAGACATCCATCATCTTGACGACGTATACGGGGCAAAAAGTATACCCCAGAGGAAAAATAAGGGTGCCTGTCGAATACAACGGCAAGAAAATACGGAAATTGTATCTCTACATACTGCCAAATGGTGGACCACCGTTATTGGGACGTGAATGGATCAGGAAGATAAACTTAGATTGGCACTCCATTCATGCAATGACGGTGGGTGGTAAAAAAGATGAAGACGTCACTCCTGGACGATTGTCAACAATCTTAGCTAACGCCAAAGAGGTATTTCAACAAGAACTGGGCACTCTTAAAGGCGTAACCGCCTCGATAAAAATAGAAGAGAATGCAATTCCCAAGTTTTTCAAAGCAAGACCGGTACCATATGCAATTTGCCCAGCCATCGAGGCAGAGCTGGAGAATCTGGAGAAGGCAAGCATGTTGTCTAAGGTCGACTGGAGCGAGTGGGCGACACCCATCGTTCCTGTCATGAAGAAAACGTTAAGCAATAAGTCTGAGGAGCCAAGGAAGGTTCGCATCTGTGGGGACTTCAAGGTGACGGTGAACCCAATCCTTCACACAGTACAATATCCTCTTCCAAGGATAGAAGACATCTTCGCCTCACTATCTGGAGGGAAGCGTTTTACGAAAATTGACCTAGCACAAGCATATTTGCAGATGGAGGTTGAAGAATCCTCTAGGAAGTATCTCACGATAAACACTCACAAAGGTCTTTACCAGTATCATCGATTGGTATTCGGAGTAGCATCAGCTCCGGCGATATGGCAAAGAGCGATGGAACAAGTCCTGCAAGGGATTCCGGGGACTCAGTGTTACTTGGACGACATCCTTGTTACAGGTGAAGATGACAGCGAACACCTTAACAACCTAGAACAGGTGCTCACTAGACTACGGGAACATGGGCTACGAGCCAACCGCCCCAAGTGCGAGTTTTTTAAGAAACAGATATCGTATTGTGGCCACGTGATTGATGAAGAGAGGTTACATAAGTCCCCTGACAAAATTGAAGCGGTTGTTAAGGCCCCAGCGCCTGAAAATGTGTCGCAACTGAAGTCATTCCTCGGATTGGTGAATTACCACCATAAGTTTTTACCGAATTTGTCCACAATTCTGCACCCACTGAACGCCCTACTACGAACGGGAGTAGCATGGAAATGGAGCAATGACTGTAAGCGGGCCTTTCAGAAGAGTAAGGACTTAATCACTTCAAGAGAAGTATTGGCTCACTACAACCCAGCACTGCCGATCAGACTGGTGTGTGATGCGTCTCCCTACGGCATTGGGGCGGTACTATCACATAAATTCCTTGATGGTTTAGAGAGGCCGATAGCTTTTGCGTCACGCTCGTTAACTTCTGCCGAGCGTAACTACGCCCAGATTGACAGAGAGGCCCTCAGCCTAGTGTGGGGGGTGAAGAAGTTCAATCACTACCTGCACGGTCAAAAATTTACTCTACTAACCGATCATCAACCTCTTGTCTCCATTTTCAACCCTCAGAAGGGCGTACCGATAATGACAGCACAACGGCTGCAGAGGTGGTCCCTTTTCCTAGGGGCACACCAATATGACATCGAGTACAAAGGAACTAAACAGCATGGGAATGCTGATGGATTGTCGCGCCTACCATTGCCGATGGTGGAAGAAGACCTTGCAGTGGATCCAATGGAGATATTCCACTCGACCATAGTCAAATGTCTCCCTGTGACGAATGCAAACATAGAAAAGGAAGCACGAAATGACCCGACACTATCCCGGGTCTATGATTTAACGGTGAAGGGATGGCCAGCACATGGCGAACCACTGCTGCCAGCATTCTCGCCGAGAATAGAACAGCTGTCAGTGTGCAGAGGAACCTTGATGTGTGGATCGAGAGTAGTAATTCCACCTAAGTTGACGGATAGAGTGCTCAATGAGCTTCATGAGGGTCATCTGGGTGGGGTAAAAATGAAGAACTTAGCCAGAGGGTTTGTGTGGTGGCCGGGAATCGATAGAGAAATCGAAGAGATGACCAAGAGCTGTGCAGGATGCCAGAAGGTCCAAAACGCCCCACCACAAGCTCCTCTACATCCATGGGAGTGGCCCTCATCTCCATGGCAAAGGGTGCACATTGATTTTGCTGGTCCCTTCATGGACTCGATGTTTTTAATTGCGGTGGATGCACATTCAAAGTGGCCAGAGGTAATAAAAATGTCCTCAACCACCACAGAAAAAACTATCACAGTTTTACGAACCATATTCGCCAGGAATGGGCTGCCTGAACAGATTTGCTCTGACAATGGACCACAGTTTGTGTCTGAAGAGTTCCGGAGGTTCTTAAAGAACAATGGTGTTAAGCATTACACATCTGCCCCATATCATCCAGCCACTAATGGATTGGCCGAGAGGTTTGTTCAAACATTCAAGAAGGCTATCAAGGCAATGTGTAATGAAAATATACCCCTACAACACAAGGTGGACAACTTCTTGTTTGCCTACCGGAATGCGACACATGCGGTTACCAACCAAACTCCAGCCATGATGTTCTTCAATTGAAGACTACGATGCCGCTTGGATTTGGTTAAGCCAAACGTCCGAAGAGATGTGGAGAACAGGCAGTTTCAGAATATGAATGAAAGGCCGACCAGGAGTTTTAAGATAGGTCAACCAGTTTTGGCCCGGGATTACCGCACTGAGAAATGGCAGCCAGGAACGATTTTTACACGGCAAGGACCTCTCATGTATACCGTGGACGTTGGAGAGAGCATTGTAAGACGCCATGCTGACGAGATTCTAGAGTCACTGGAAAACGTCAACTCCACACCACGATCTGATACACCTGGCAATGAAATCGACGTACCAATTGCAGCTGCCGCAGAATCGGTGATATTGGAAGCAGATGAATCAAACAACGACATTGATCCTGACTCAACCTTGCCAGAATAACCTGATACCCCAAAGAGGAGTTATCCAGACAGAATCAGGAAGCCTCCTCAAAGACTGAACTTATAATTGCTTAAACTCAACCAATGTATCTAGCAACCGTAATTGTGATTGTAATTAGTTATCATTTAGTTGTTACATGAATGTTATGTACTGTTTATCTAAAAGGGGAGGAATTGTTGTGTATGTACCTTTAAGAGAATAACTGGTCTCAGACTGCAGTACCGGCAGTGACCACCCCTGTATAAAAGGCGGTCGTAAGCCTCTGTAGTTTCAGTTTCCCGATTGACTTCATTCAGTAAAGACTTGTTTTGTTCAACCCCTGCTGTCCGTGTCTCAATCATACACGGACATAATAGAAATGGTGTTAGGGAAATTGATGGGATTGAAGGCCGATAAATCCCCAGGGCCTGATAATCTACATCCTAGGGTACTTATGGAAGTGGCCCTAGAAATAATAGATGCATTGCTGGTCATCTTCCAAAATTGTATAGACTCTGGAACAGTTCCCATGGATTGGAGGGTAGCTAATGTAACTCCACTATTTAAAAAAGGTGGTAGAGAGAAAACGGGGAATTATAGACCGGTAAGCCTGACATCGGTAGTGGGGAAAGTGCTAGAGTCCATTATAAAAGATGTAATAGCAGAGCACTTGGAAAACAGTGACAGGATCGGACAAAGTCAACATGGAGTTACAAAAGGTAAATCAGGCTTGACTAATTTACTGGAATTTTTTGAGGATGTAACTGGTAGAATAGATAAGGGAGAACCAGTGGATGTGGTGTATTTTGACTTTCAGGAGGCTTTCGATAAGGTCCCGCATAAGAGATTAGCGAGTAAAGTTAAAGCACATGGGATTGGGGGTAAGGTACTGATTTGGATAGAGAACTGGTTGGCAGATAGGAAGCAAAGAGTTGGAATAAATGGGTCATTTTCTGAGTGGCAGGCAGTGACTAGTGGGGTACTGCAGGGATCAGTGCTCGGACCCCAGCTATTCACAATATATATAAATGATCTAGACGAGGGAACGAGATGTAATATCGCCAAGTTTGCAGACGACACAAAGCTGGGTGGGCGTGTGTGCTGTGAGGAGGATGCAGAGAAACGCCAGTATGATTTGGACAATTTGGGTAATTGGGCAGATGCATGGCAAATGCAGTATAATGCGGATAAATGCGAGGTTATCCACTTGGTGGCAAAAACAGGAAGACAGATTATTATCTGAATGGCAATAGATTGGGAAAAGGGGAAGTGCAACGAGACCTGGGTGTCCTTGTGCACCAGTCGCTGAAGGTAAGCATGCAGGTGCAGCAGGCGGTTAAGAAGGCAAATGGTATGTTGGCCTTCATAGTGAGAGGATTCGAGTACAGGAACAAGGATGCCTTACTGCAGTTGTACAGGGCCTTAGTGAGGCCACACCTTGCGTATTGTGTGCAGTTTTGGTCGCCTTATCTGAGGAAAGATGTTCTTGCCATGGAGGGAGTGCAGCAAAGATTCACCAGAGTGAAACCTGGGATGGCAGGAATGACATATGAAGAGAGATTGGATCGATTAGGCTTATATTCGCTAGAGTTTAGAAGAATGAGAGGGGATCTCATTGAAACTTATAAAATTCTAACAGGACTAGACAGACTAGATGAAGGAAGGATATTCCTGATGGTGGGGGAGTCCAGAACCAGGGGTCACAGTCTAAGGATAAGGGGTAAGCCATTTAGGACTGAGATGAGGAGGAATTTCTTCACCCAGAGAACCTGTGGCATTCTCTACCGCAGAAGGCAGTTGAGGCCAATTCATTAAATGTATTCAAGAAGGAGTTGGATTTATTTCTTAAGGCTAAAGGGATCAAGGGATATGGGGGGAAGGCAGGAACAGGGTACTGAGTTTGGATGATCAGCCATAATCTCATTAAATGGTGGAACATGCTCGAGGGGCCGAATGGCCTGCTCCTGCTCCTATCTTCTATATTTCTATGGGGGAAAAATTCAGTATCGCCCCGTTTGGGGCGCCAATAACGGCCGTGGGTAAAGTTTAGCGCCTGCCGCTAATTATCACCTCCGACGGTAAACTTGGCTTTTATCGCCCCTGGATGTGATTGGAGCGCTAAATCAGGCGCTTCACACCTGTCTTAAGGCGCAAAGGCCGAGGAGCGCGGCGCTACCTCAGAGCGCTGGCGAAGCAAGGAAGGGCAAATCAAAATGAACCTGCAAAGTGCTGCTCAGTACCCAAAACCCCTTCACACAGCGTTGAATCTCTCCAGAAGTCTCTCTCTCTCTCTCTCAGAATGCGTGATGCAAAAATGTCACCAACAAAAAAAGGCAGGAAGCGGTCACCTTTAAATAGCGCTCCCCCAGTCCCTTTCTGACTGCAAAACGCTCCCCTCAACCTGTCGTTGCTAGCGGCAGGCGGTAAGGCAGGGGGCGCCACTCATTATCTGGTCCAGGGCGCTAACGGGGCGTTGCACACTCGACCTATGTCATGAGCGGCCGGCGCAGGAGATCGTGGCGGTAGTGTTTAGCACCGCTGCAAAATGTCTAGTGAATTTCACGAGCGGCGCAAACATCGCCGCGCCCGGGCGCTAGTTGCTTTGCGCCCCATTAGCGCCCTCTTAAGACGCTAATGGGAGGCGCAAACAACTGAATTTTTCCCCGAGTTTCTATTTAGTGCTCCGGCTCTTACCAGGAGCGCCACCAGCCAATTTAGGGAAACCTCAGATTCATTAGCGCCTGGCACTAATTTTTCACGATTTCATAATTTAGCGCCCCAAACTGGCCAATACCAAATGTCTCCCCATATGTCTTTTAACAGCTGCTGCAACCCTTTGATTTGCTAGATCAGCACAGAAAATCCTGCTCTCCATCAAACAAGCTCCCAATATCTTTATTACAAAAGGTTTGGTGTACAAGGGTAAAGATGTCTTCCTGTAATTATATCGGGCATTGGTGAGACCACACCTGGAGCACTGTGTACATTTTTGGTCTCCGTACCTAAGGAAGGATATACTTGTGTTAGAGGGAGTGCAGCGAAGGTTCACTAGACTGATTCCTGGGATTGGGGAGTGAGGGAGGTGGGGGGATTGTCCTATGAGGAGAGATTGAGTAGACTAGGCCTATATTCCCTAGAGTTTAGAAGAATGAGAGGTGATCTCATTGAAACGTATACAATTCTTAAGGGGCTTGACCAGGTAGATGCTGGGAGATTGTTTCCCTTGGCTGGGGAGTCTAGAACACAGGGTCACAGTCTCAGAATAAGGGGGCAGCCATTTAGGACTGAGATGAGGAGAAATTTCTTCACTCAAAGGTTTGTGTGTCTTTGGAATTCTCTGCCCCAGAGAGCTGTGGATGCTCAGTCGTTGAGTATATTCAAGGCAGAGGTCGATGAATTTTGGGGCACTAAGGGAATTAAGGGATATGGGGATAGTACGGGAAGGTGGAGTTGAGGTAGAAGATCAGCCATGATCTTGTTGAATGGTGGAACAGGCTTGAAGGGCCAAATGGCCTACTCCAGCTCTATTTCTTATGTTCTTAAGGGGTAGGCAGAACACATATTGGAAGCTCACACTGAATATGTATTTAGATTGAAGGAGTTTTCATAGGAATGGGCATGCAGAGCACGAGCAGGCTCACAGCCAACCGCACATTGTACCCAATGTCAGAGCTTCCACCATGAAACATACGTCCAATATGGAACAATTTTGGAGCCATAAGGAATCTGAAGCACAGCGTAAGTAATCAGTAATAATTACAATGTACCAATTTAGGCAAGCGGCATATTTTTCACTCAAGAGGGGCTATTAAGATTTTACAACACTTTAAGTTCCAAAGAACATTAAATTAAAAACAAATGTGGCATCAAAACAAGGCGTCTTCGTGTTACAGTTGTCTAGACTGCCTGCATTGAAATTGCTGAAAATCTCAATCTCCCAGGAGAAAAGGACTGAGCAGAATATCCAGAAGAGATTTCATTTAAGGTTGTAAGGATGCTATTCAGTGAGGTCTGTGCCGATTTAACAACTGGCTAGACACAATTGAATACTGCACAGTGTAAGGTGCCAAAATTAGTGAGCATGATTCCATAATGAACGGTAGATCGTGAAGTAATGTGGGCTGAGATAAACGTAGGCATGAACACTTAAAAGTGTTAAAAGTGACATAACACTGTAAGGCAAATAGCAAGTTAAGGAGCATAAGAATTCTGCAGAACAGGTATAGATACCCTCAACATGCAAAGGATATAAAATTTGAAAAAATGTGGCACAAACTTCAGTATACCCAGAATAAACATCGAAGTGATGGTGGCATTCTATAACGCACCGTTGAGTCATTGTGTACAGTTTTGTGATAACACTAATTAAATGGTATTGGAACGAGTGCCCAGAGAAAATAATTATAAGAGCCACTTACTTACATTTAATCAAAACACATGCAACGTCCACATTTGACATTGTCATTACGTTACGTGTGAGCGATTGTCACCATGGTATATTGTACAACCCTTGCAGAATGCATTTTAACATGTGAATATTGAAATCCCCACCTGTGCTGGATATGATGGAGAATGTTTACAACACCAAAAATAGAAGGGAATGCCATCACCGTATGTTTTAGCTAGCACAATGAGGGATAATCTGACACACGTCTATTCAGCTTTCTGCCTCAAACAGAGTGGGTTATATTGACTGAAATAGAATAAACATGTGTCATGTCATGATTCCAGTTAAACAGTAAATGTGCAGGTGAAGATACTGCTGTCAATGTAAATTAATTGCATGCCCAACCAATGGGCACCTCCTTGATCGATGCAAATTAGTGTTTTTTCTGCAGAAACGCAATTTATGGCCTTTAGCACTTTGGGGTAAACAAATATTACATGGAATTTATGTTTTATTTGTTCTTGCTGCTGCAGAGTACACAAATATCAGGATCTGCCACTCCAAATTGTACAGTAATAAGCTCACGAACGCAGTTTATTATTGCAGGCTGATTGATGTCAGTGATGCTTCTTGCTGGAATTGGGAAAGAGCCAATGACATAGAAGATGAGTGTTGTGGTCACCTTCCCTGCCACTAGCAAGTCGGTTGTCACTAAGGATTGCCCCTCTAAATCAATCTGTAAGACCTGACAAAGATCTATTATTGTCTGCTTGCTGCGAAGGTGGTGGTGAAGAAATTGCCTGTCTTGAAACAGCCAAGATGTTGAAGCCCGGTTGATATATTCAGTGAAGTGAATATGAAATTCTCCTTTTTGCTGGCCAGTCTTCCACGTCCACAAGGTCATCTATTTGATACTCACCCATTCTATCATTTGTGATTTTCCTGCACACACCTTGCATAGCTCTTGGCCATAACTTAGCCTAAGATGGAAGTTGGTCTAAACTGGCCATGATAGAACCATAGAAGATAGGAGCAGGAGTAGGCCATTCGGCCCCTCGAGCCTGCTCCGCCATTCAATAAGATCATGGCTGATCATCCAAATTCAGTACCCTGTTCCTGCCTTCTCTCCATATCCCTTGATCCCTTTAGCCTTAAGAAATATATCCAACTCCTTCTTGAATATATTTAATGAATTGGGCTCTACTGCCTTCTGTGGTAGAGAATTCCACAGGTTCACCACTCTCTGGGTGAAGAAATTCCTCCTCATCTCTGTCCTAACTGGCTTACCCCTTATCCTTAGACTGTAATTTGTCTTCATTGGGTCAGAAATTCGGATCGGGGGTTTGCCGCGCGTGCAAGCCCCCGATCTGCACTTACCCGACGCGCCTGCCGTTCACCTCCAGGGACGCCTGGAATTCCTTTTTGAAAGAGAAAAATCCCGGGCAGCGTATGACGTCACGCCGCCCAGGAGTGCAGCCAGCGCGAAGCCTGGAGTGCGCTGTGCAACTGAGACACGCCCCTTGAGGTCTCAGTTTAATAGGACACGCCCCCAATGTTTCTCACAAGCTGCAAAGCATTTTTACATGGCGAGCAGCATTTTAAATAGGTTTTTGGTATTTTTATGAAGCTTTTGGTAACTTTTATAAACTTTTGAAAACGTTTACATTATTTTGAAGAATCTGAAGTAGTTTTAAACAGAATTAAAGCAATTTAAAGAATTTTAAAAGCCCTGAATTCCATTTATTTAATTAGCAACGTCGTCGTCGAACGTGTCTTCACACTGTTCCCTTTGGGGAACTGTATGAAGTGGTGGAAGGATTTATGGCCGTGATTAACGCTCCTTCTGTGACCGTAACCATCCTTGTACCAGCCATTAGCGTGGTTAGTCCTATGGCAGGAGGGTTTTACGGGCTCCCACAACCTATACGAGGGGGGGGGGGCCACCCACACCCACGGACGCAAATATCCCACTGGATGTCAACCCAGAATTTAGAGCCAGAGCTCCGACTCCACTTGCCGGGACTGTCTGGAGCGGGGTTCAAAACCCTACCCCGTCTGGCCCAGCGGCGGGGTTCCTACCGCCAGGCCAAAGGCCCACTCCGATTAGCAACGTGAAATGGCTGGAATGAGCACAATTCACGGCATTAATAGAACTCACAATTGAACTGATGATGACCTCAGCAATCTCCTCAACGAGGTGGAGGCGCAGCGCCTGCTCATCATTGGTAATGAGAAGTCCAAGGCGCCGCAAAAAGGACAGATGATAGCTTGGTCTTTCAAGTGGCAGCATAGGGCTCCAGTCACGGGGAGGGAAAAGGCGCAGGAAACGTATGGGTGTCACCTTTTGCGCGGAGTGGGCCTTTTGCGTAGTGGTAAGCATCCCCGCCGCTGGGCCAGAAGGAGTAGGGTTTTGAACCCCGCTCCAGACAGTCCCGGCAAGTGGAGTCGGAGCTCCAACTATAAATTCTGGGTGGACATCCAGCGGGATACTTGCGTCCACGGGTGTGGGTGGCCCCCCCCCTCAGATGCATTGTGGGAGCCCGTAAAACCCTCACGCCATAGGACTAACCACCCTAATGGCTGGTATGAAGATGGTTATGGTCACGGAAGGAGCGTTAACGTGGCCAGAAATCCTTCCACCACTTCATACAGTTCCCGAAAGGGAACAGTGTGAGGATACGTACGACGATGACCTCTTGCGCAATGCACCTCCTTGGACCCTCAGTCGCAGATGCGAGGGGGTAAATCGTGCAATTGTTAAATTTTTCATTTTATTAACATGTAAAATGTTGTGTTTGCTGTTTTCATTGAAATGTTTATTTGTGACTGAAAGGATATGTAACCTTTTCCTTTAAACAGTGCAGCCTGTAGTCAGTTTGAAAAAAATTAGCAACTTTTATTGGAGCCAAAGTATTTTTACAACAACTGTTTGAAAATTAGAACATAGCTAGTTTCCACCTTGAATGTCTTTATTGCACTAAGAAAACAGAAAAAGTCACTTTAAAATGTTAACACATTTTTTTCTGAACTATTCATGTTTACAAATGTTTGAAAAGCAGGAAATAGCTAGTTAACATTTTAAAGTTATAAACTATCTACATCAAAACTGACCCTGAAAACTGTTTTATGATGCAATAAAAGTTCACTGCTTCACTTTAAATTGTGTCTGCTTCTTTCTTTGCCTTGTGGGGGGAGGGGGAGGAACAAGGCGCCACTAGCTCGTGAAGGTGTTGGCTACTAGCAGTTCCCGGGCATTTTTCTCGCTCACAGGCCTCCTGCTTACACAGACGTCCTTGCAAGGAAGAAATGGAAAGAGTTGTTAAAGTAATTTTAATGAAGTGACTGGCTAGAAAATCACCCCGGCCTATGGCAGGAGAAACGCGTTATCGTCTTGGTAATACATCATACCCGCCTGATCAATTTCACAGCCCGAGATGATTTTCCAATAAGTTACTTTTTCTCAAAGTCATAATTAAATACATACATTCATACACATAAGTAAAGGAATATATACATACATACATATACGTAAAGGAATATATACAGACATACATACATAATTACTTACTGATGAAAAGTTTCTTTCTTAAAAATGTTGGAAATGTTACATTATTCATTTTAGAACAGTCATTTTCACATTTAATAAACACAGCAAATTCAATTCATACAACCACAATTGCTCCTTCTACCTACAGTACTGAAAACCCGTTTAAAAAAAAAAAATTAAACTTTAAAACTTACCTCATCATTTCTTAAAATAACTTTCCTCCCTTTCCCAAAGAAAAATATTGCCTTTCAGAAGTTCCACGATAAAATATATCTTCCTCCGCAGCCTCTGGAGCAACTGTACTCATGCTTTTTTCATGTGTAAGTTGTAAGGACTTAACCTCACTGAAAGCATGAATGAAACCGGCGAATTTTACTGCGCACGCGCTGACTGCGCAGTCGCACACGTTCTGCCTCTGAACCCCTTCGTTCAGAGGACAGGAAATGCCGGTTTTCCCCGCATGCGCTGTGCATGCTGAAAACCGGCATTTCCTCCGGCCAGACGCGTGAGTACCCCGACCGTACTCACGCGTTTGGAACGGAATTACTGGGCCATTATTTCAACTGAAAATTGCACTGGTGCAGACGTAAGTGTCAATATATTCTCTTCTCATTAATTTCTGAAAGTAGTAAAGGGAAGTGGGCATGTGGTTTTTGCGTGGGCAATGTTGACCATGAAAATTGTGCATTTTTCAACCTAAGAACATATCCACAAATTATATAAGCGAGATTTACTTGTAGGTACATTGGAAAAGTGCCCAACAGCAGCAAGAAGGGTTGTCCTGATAGCTTGAGCATTGTTGATAGTAATTATATAGTAAGGGAAAAAGGAACGCTCTGAATAAGTACTCTTAATAAGCATCAGTTACGCATATATCAGAGGACATTAAGAGCTAGACTTTCCTGAGCCCACCCCTACAGGGTTGAGCTGGGAATTCTACAAGCCAGCCTAATCCCATCATAACCCCTGCCTAATTTCTCCGGGTCAGGAGTCATTATCCATTCATGGCAGGCTGCTGGCAGCACTCCTGCCAGAAAGTGGGATCCTGCCAGGGTCTCCCAGGAAGGTACAGCTGGCAGTTCCGTCGCTACAGGGCTAAGAGGAGCCCGAAGAAGAATCAAAGGCTCTGAAGACCCCAAAAAGTGTCACCCACTGAAGGCCTCGCCTCAGCCCAAGGCAAGTTGCAGCAGTTTGGGAGTGAGAGGAGGCCTTTCTCTCCTTTTGAAGTATTTAAGGCCATTCCCGGCGCAACCCCGGGCAACTGCTATGACCCTGCCATGACCACCACCCCCCCCCTCCCACACCGGCATCTGCACGTGGCGGGTGGGAAGGAGCATCCAGTGGCAGACCCAGCCATTAGTTGGAGGGAAATTAAGGTTGGCGCGGTAAGGCCTCACTGCCCAATTGCACCTTCTTTCCACTGCTATCTTGCCCAATCGCTGGTGGGATATGAGAGGAAATTTCACCCACAAGAATCAACCACATAATGAGGACTAGAGTTACTTGTAGGCCAAACTGGATAAGGGGGTTGTAGGCTCCCTTCCATGAAGGACATTAGTTGGGATTTTACTACAATCCCAGAAGCTGCCGAGGTCATCTTTCCAGGTGTCGGCTCACAAATGACCAGATTTATTAAATTCAATTTCACAACTTGCCTTTGTGGGATCTTGAATTCACGATCCCTGGATTGCCAGTCCAATAAAATAACCACTATACAGCCGTACCTAATTTTGCTTTATTTTGTGCACAAATGGACACACTGGGGTGACATAAGGTAAAGAAAATGGGTCCCCTTCTTTCACGATCTGCCTCCACAAAGTCGATTGCAACTAAAAATATGGAATAAATCAGTGTTTTATTTATTTAAATTAAGATTGAAAGTGTGTCAAACTACCATTTGTTGCTTTCCGTAGACAATAGTAAGCTTTTGAATTGACGGCTACATTTTTTAACCGTGCTAAAAAGTGGAACCAACACAAAATGTACCCATTGTGTTCATAACCCGAAATAGGTGGCTTAGTGAGAATGCAAAATGCACCTGATAAAACTAGCAGGTGCAATCTGAGAAACTAAATAATTTCTCCTGTTGAAAGGCCTTCATTTGGGAGAATAAAATACTTTTCGAAACATTGCCCAATGTGATGAAATATTCCATTCATCACTCATCAGTATTTCTCTGCCTGTGACTGTGGTTGGTTTCAGTTTCATTTCCATTGTATTGTACTGTGTGTAGGGCTCCGCCCATACCTGGCTCCTATGTAAGCTGGCCCAGCCTGCAGCACATCCAGTATGGCAGACCTCTGGATGGAAGATACATTCTCCTCTGTGTGTTACCTTCTAAGTCAATAAAAGCCTTGTTTTGTTTCGCTAACATCGAGTCTCGGATTTATTGAGGCACGTCAATTTTATTGACTTAATTTTCAACACAATGGATCAACTCTTGAAACCCGAACGTTTGGATTTGGACCAGCATGCTTCAGACGCATCGGCACGCTTCGGACACTGGTTTATGTGTATGGAATTCTTCCTGGACAATTCCGCAGCCGTCAAAGATGCTACGGACGCTGCGGGTATGAAACTCGGAATCCTGCGGAATTGGGTAAGCCATCGGGTTTACCCCCTCATCCAAGACGCCGACACGTACCCGGCCGCCTGCGACATCTTAAAGGCGCATTACCAGCAGCCTACGAATGAGGTGTATGCTAGGCACCTGCTCGCTACTCGCGCACAGCGACCTGGGGAATCGGTGGAGGAGTTCCTAGGCACCCTGAAAACGCTTGGCAAAGACTGCAAGTGCCAAGATGTAATAGCCGCAGTGTACACTGACGAGCTTGTTCGCGATGCCTTTATCACAGGCCTCAGCTCCACTTACATCCGGCAGAGACTGCTGGAAAAAACAGGATTGGACCTGAAACAGGCTGCGGACACAGCACGGTCCCTGGATGTGGCCCAGAGAAACTCGGACGCCTACTCTTCAGCCCGCGCCGTCCACGCCGCCACGTGTGCACCAAGGGCGCCGCCATCTTGGAAGGCATCTTCCCCGCCCGGCAGCCCGACACCGTCGGGGCCCCGCTCTCCCCCCAGAAGCCCTACGACAGCTGCGACGCGTCGGGGACCCAACTGCTACTTCTGCGGGCAGCTGAAGCACACCAGAAACCTGTGCCCGGCGAAAGGCACCACCTGCTTTAAGTGCGGTAAGAAGGGGCACTTCGGGAAGGTGTGCAGAGGGAACCCCGCCGGAAAACCCGCCACCGCCGCGTGTGCGCCGTGGGAGCGGCCATCTTGGATGCCATCTTGCCCGACCTCGTGGGGTCCGCCATCTTGTGAGCAGACAGCATGGACGCCATCTTGTCTCGATCAGGGCCCTACAGTGGCATCGGTCACAGTGGACCAGACCAGGCCGCACCCGCTATCCAAATCAATGGTGGACATCGAGGTAAACGGGTGCAGGGTTAAATGTTTAATTGACTGTGGAAGCACGGAGAGTTTTATCCACCCTGAACTGGTACAACAACTCTCCCTAAAGGTGGTCCCTACTCGGGGTACCATCTCCATGGCTGATAAAACCCAGACATCGACCATTATGGGTTACTGCACGGTACAATTGTCCGTTAACGGAACTGTATACGATAATTTTAAAGTATTAATCATGAAGAATCTATGTGCGAGCGTGATCTTGGGCCTGGATTTCCAATGCTACCACCAAAGCATCACGCTCAATTACGGTGGGTCCCAGCCGCCCCTCACAGTGTGCGGTCTGGCTACCCTGAAGGTAAAGCCGCCTTCGCTATTCGCGAACCTTACCCCTAACTGCCGGCCAATAGCGACCAAAAGCAGGAGGTACAGCTGGGAGGACAGGCGGTTTATCGCGACCGAGGTGGACAGGCTCCTGAAAGAGTGCATTATTGAACGCAGCAATAGCCCGTGGCGCGCCCAAGTGGTGGTGGTAAGGGGTAGCGAGAAGAAACGGATGGTGATCGACTATAGCCAAACGATCAACAGGTACACCCAACTAGACGCCTACCCGCTACCCCGCATATCAGAAATGGTGAACCAAATCGCCCAATACCGGGTGTTCTCCACCATCGACCTCAAGTCAGCGTACCACCAGCTCCCCATCAGACCAGAGGACCGCCCGTACACCGCCTTCGAGGCGAACGGACGCCTCTACCAATTCCTCAGAGTCCCCTTTGGGGTGACGAATGGGGTCTCGGTCTTCCAGAGGGAGATGGACCGCATGGTCGATGACCACCACTTGCAGGCAACCTTCCCCTACCTTGACAACGTCACCATCTGCGGTCACAACCAGCAGGATCACGACTCGAACCTCGAGAGGTTCCTGAAAACCGCACAAAAACTCAACCTCACCTACAACGAGGACAAGTGCGTTTACAACACCACGCGCCTCTGCATACTAGGCAGCGTGGTGGAGAATGGGGAAATCGGACCAGACCCCGACCGATTGCGCCCCCTACGGGAGCTGCCCCTGCCCAACACTCCCAAAGCCCTGAAAAGGTGCCTGGGGTTATTTTCTTATTATTCCCAATGGGTCCCCAACTACTCCGACAAAGCCCGCCCCCTCTTGAAAGCATCCTCTTTTCCGCTCTCTGCTGAGGCCCATGCCGCCTTCAAAAGCATTAAGCAGGATATTGAGCGGGCCACGCTACAGGCAGTGGACGAGAACACTCCCTTTCAAGTGGAAAGTGATGCGTCTGACTTTGCCTTGGCGGCCACCCTCAACCAGGCGGGGCAGCCCGTAGCTTTCTGCTCGAGGACCCTCCAAGGGCCCGAGATCAGACACTCCTCCGTAGAAAAGGAGGCCCAAGCCATCGTGGAGGCAGTGCGCCACTGGCGCCACTACCTAGCCAGCAAACGCTTCACCCTACTTACTGACCAGTGGTCGGTAGCGTTTATGTTCAATAATAAACAGAGGGGGAAGATTAAAAATGATAAGATTCTTAGGTGGCGGATCGAGCTCTCCACCTTCGATTATGACATCATTTACCGGCCAGGGGCCCTTAACGAATCCCCCGACGCCCTCTCACGAGGGATGTGTGCCAGCGCCACCGGGGATCGGCTACAGACCCTCCACAATGACCTCTGCCACCCAGGGGTCACGCGGCTGTTCCACTTCATAAAGTCCCGCAACTTACCCTACTCGATTGAGGAAGTTCGGTCCCTGACCAGGAACTGTCGCACTTGCGCTGAGTGCAAGCCTCGGTTCTACCGCCCAGATAGAGCCCACTTAATCAAAGCTACATGGCCCTTCGAGCGGCTCAGCTTAGATTTCAAGGGCCCCCTCCCGTCCGTCGACCGCAATGTTTACTTCCTGAACATTGTGGACGAATACTCTCGGTTCCCATTCGCCTTCCCCTGCCCAGACATGACCAGCGCCATGGTCATTAAATGCCTCAGCAGCCTGTTCTGCCTGTTCGGTATGCCGAGCTACATCCATACGGATAGGGGGGCGTCCTTCATGAGTGAAGAGCTACGCCAGTACATGCTGTCCAGGGGGATCGCCACGAGCCGTACCACCAGCTACAACCCCCGGGGTAACGGTCAAGTGGAGCGAGAGAACGGGGCAGTATGGAAAGCAGTCACTCTAGCTCTAAGGACCAAAGGCCTCCCTATCTCCCGCTGGCAGGAAGTCCTCCCAGATGTGCTCCATTCGATATGGTCGCTATTGTGTACTGCCACTAATGCCACGCCTCATGAGCGAATGTTTGTCTTTCCCCGGAAATCCACCTCAGGCGTATCCATGCCGTCATGGCTCTCCACCCCAGGTCTGGTATTCGTGCGAAGGCATGTGAGGGGCCACAAGATGGACCCTCTCATGGAGTCAGTGCACCTACTCCACGCCAACCCCCAATACGCGTATGTCCGGCACGCCGACGGAAGGGAGGACACCGTGTCCATAAAAGACATCGCCCCAGCCGGTAACGACAACAACCACGACAACAGCAGCAACAA